>NW_028221521.1:0-45229 GCF_014529385.1 Adiantum capillus-veneris
ATGCAGAAAAAAAGAAAAAAATGCAGAAAAACGCAAAAAAAAAACTGCAGAAAGGAAAATGCAGGGAAAAACGCAAAAGAATAAAAAAAAAGGCAAAAAAAAAATAGAAAAATGCAGAGAAAAACGAAGAAAAAAAAAAATGCAGAAAGAAATTGCAGAAACTTGACAGAAATTGAAAACGCCGAACTTGAAATTGCAGAAATTGAAAAACGCAGACAATAGCAGAAATTGAAATTTGACAGCAATTGCAGAAAACGCAAAAAACAGATATCTCCACACACCCCTTCCCTGCCTTTCTATGATAGAAATTGCACCACAAGGAAGCGTAAAGTGCTAACCGAGCTTAGTGTAGGGCATTATATCCCCGGCAGCGGCGCCAAAAATGTGCGCTCCTTGCCGCACTGTCGAAGCAAGGGACTTGAACACACTGCAATACCGTATGCGAGCCACAAACGGCTCCAAGCACACAACAAGCCTAAACTAGCAAGCTCAAGAAAACAAAGGGTGTGTCACTCACCGCTCTACGCTCGTCTTCGTGGTGGATTCCTCGCCGCGATGAAGAAGAAGCTGCAGTCGTGCCGCGCTCAACCGCTTCGCCGCCGTCGTGCCTTCGCAATGCTCGATCGCACACACACTCTCCCTCTCTCTCTCTCACACACACACACACACACAAGGAGGTGAAGAAGAAGAAGATGGAGATGGAGCAAGAGCACTCTTCAATTGCACAAATGAGAGAATGAGTAAAAATTAGGTTTAGTTGGCTTTTATAGGAGCTCACCCCATTCACACTTGGGCGCCCATGCTTAACCAACTAATCCCTTGAATGTCCAAGTTAAAGTGCGCCTCTCATCGGCGATCACTCTACCTTTCCCTATTGGTCCGACAAGCCCGGTACCTGACTCTACCAAATACATAATACGCGTCCATCGTAGGTGATGGTTGTCCGTGTGCCGTGAGGGTTAACAGACAGGCTGCTTAATGACGTGGCAGTGATGAATCGCACAGCACCGTTTGCGGCGGATATAGCACCAAAAATGAGCGCAATGCTGGCTTGAGCAGGTTTCATCTCTCTAGCGAAGGCATCTGAGCTCGCACGCGACTTGCACGAGCGATCAAAGCTACATCCTCGCTGCATTTCGTCGCCTGCCTTCACGCCATCGCTTCCCTTCACACTTAAGCCCTTTTCTCAAAATAGGGTTGCCCCTTTTCCCTTACTAAGTGGGAGGCCTTTGACTTATGGCCTTGGGCGGCCGGCCTTGCTTTGGGCGACGGTTTACAGCTTTGGCTTGGAGGGTTTTATGCCCTTGTAGGGCACTACATTTGGCATACATACGGGCAAAGGCATAGTCAAGCACAATATTTATCCCCAGCCAAAGCACTGCCTAGCACGACATCTGGTTTTTTATGACAATATCATCGTGAATTTTATTGCTCATTTTAGTGTTGCAGACCTTCCTGCAAGCCATTAAGATGCAAGTGTAGGTAATTACTTTTGACAAAAACCTTCGACTTCGCATCTGCTTAAGCCATAGCTGTGTCGGAAATTTCCTGTTATAAGCAAACTCCAATAAAGAATATCCTTGTTAGGCACAAGATATCAACCAAACCATCGCCGCATGACGTCCCGAAACTTAGTCAATGTCAAAAATTCCCATATAGCACTTCGATCGAGCCGATCAGGGAGGTTCGAACCCGGCCCCGGTGATACTTAAATTGGCCATATCTTGCCAACCGAAATCCCGATCACCAATCTGAAAAGACCGACTCGCTCCAAAAATTGAGCACTTCAGCCTGATGCATTCATTCTAGGTTTTTCCCCTCAGCTCCACTTGCCCAATTTGGTACGGATCTGCTACAGACTCAACTTAAAATTGTCATAACTTCTTATCAGTAGCTTGGATTGACGAGCCGTAAAGACAAGCATGTAGAGATTTTTGAGTACTTCAACTTGGATTAATAAAATCCCAGCTATGACCACTCCAAGAATACTCATTGTTTAGCATTACCAAGACATCTTCTGGCCCTTAGAGCCGCATCTGGCACACTTTTAGCTTATAAATTGGCTTGTTAGCAAGCCCTTATAACCGCTGATTAATCATGTAGGATTCAAATAAACCTGATTGGTGTTCCTTTGCTCATTTTCTTGTCATGGGAGCAGAGAGGCACGACATCATTTTCGACCCAGAATGCACCTAAATTCTTAGCAATGATGCCCCAATACTCCGCCTATGCTTAGTTTTTTATTTTGAAGTGTAAAATACTACTTATGATGAAATTAGGCCACGGGTCGACGATGCCAAAAGCTACGAATTATTGTGATGTGTTTACGTCAATGCGTAGAGTCCTTACCTGCGGTTGCAATGCAACAAACACGACTGCAATGTGACAATCGGAGAGGGAGTAGGAAGCGCGAGAAGGAGAGAAGTGAGCGCCATTTGGTCACGCTATGTATTTCATTATCCAGAACTTACAAATAACTTACAGAAATTGGCTTTTATATCGTAGCCAAGGTTTTTTGTGGTCGAAACCAATAATTTGGGAGCTATAAGTAAAGATAGGCAATGACAGGTTGATAGAATCTGGAAGCTTGTAGCCCCCGCTCATCAATTACAAGGTTTATCCAGAAAATAGGAGTTCTCAATATTCTTGATTTATCAAAAATAATAAGTGTTTTACAATGAGAGCTCCAAAAAATGATATTCGTGGTATCTGTGTTAGCTTGATGCTAACATTCCCCCCTCTTTGCCTGTGTGTCCCTTGACACAGTTTTATGGGCTAAAGTAGTCTTCGGGTTGATGGATGGCGAGGTGGTTTTTAGCGCATTGAGTGCCTTTTGGTGTCTAATCTTCCTCCCTTTATTTGGCACTGGCAAGAATTGCATGGTGACTTTTTTTTCAGCTCCACTACTGCTGAGTAGCCTACAAATCGTGATGGCAGGTTGCTGATCACTGGCCCAAATATTTTCGTTCGCCAAGTGAAGAACCCTGTGTAGAATGCTTCCTCAAATGCCATCATATTATGGGAAGGTAAAGAAACACACATCTGGTGTAGAAGCCATAGAGGACTTCTTCGGAAGGTTGCCCACTGAGATCATAGCACAACCCTTTGTTACCCTCGAGGAATGACATCCACGGGGTGCCTGCTTGCTTTGGCTCATGGAATACTTCGATGCATGTGAGTAGCATTTGGCAGATTTTGTATAACATTGTACATGATAAATTTGGTAGACTTCTGAAGAAGCACATGGCGCCCGTTAGGGTTTTCACCTTGTACTCCTCTATCAGTGGTCCCTTTTTTGGAGCAGGCAATCTTGGGTAATTCAGCCAAGTTGGCCGCTTCTTTATTAGTGCCTCATGTGCTTGCCAAGTCCTGACTCTTTGTACAGGACAAAAAATAGGATCCTTTTGCAGGGCCGCAGGTGCTCTTTTGAACAGAATCAAATACCTTGGATTCTTGTTCAACCAACTCAACCTCCACTTCGGGTGGTCTTGATCTACGTCCTCAACTTGCATGTCGGTGTAAAGTCTTTCTTTTACTTGTAGCAACTCCACTTTCATCAGAGAAAAGGGCAGGGATTGTTGGTGCCATTGCGCATTGATTTGATTGGGAGTGAGTTGTGTAACATTGACGGAGTGAAGAACTCTCATCTCCCAATCCATTGCTGCCTTTCACTGCTCATCTACCTCTTGTGTAATTTTTTCCTTAAGAACTCTCATCTCCCAATCCATTGCTGCCTTTCACTGCTCATCTACCTCTTGTGTAATTTTTTCCTTCAGTTATGTGTATTTGAAACTTTTCCTTGCCACTTAGCTCTTTGGCTGGCTGTGTCTCCATCTGAGGAATGAAACTAAGGGGATCTCTACTTGTGTCTGCTCTAAAGTGCCTGCCTCTTCTTGAGTTTCCAGCCATCCCTTTCTCAATAGCTGGTTGATTCTTTTAAGTTCTGCTATTTCTTTCAGCAGCTTGTCTTCTCTTTGAACCCACCTCAAAGCCAGGTCTCTGCGTTGAGACTGCTCCAATTTACATCCCAGCTTGAGGTCTTTATTCTTCTTCTTCTCTAATGCCTTGTAGAACTTGTATGTTCCTTTGATCGAGGCCACTGCGGGATTTTCTCTAATTTACCGCAAGAAAACTTCGTGATCATTTATTCTTTGATCTTAGTACTATAGGGAGGCATTGGCTACATCCAACTGAACCCGAATCTTCTGAACTGACAGTGTTGTAGTTAGAAGTTCATTTGTGACTTCTGTCAGTTGTTCATCTTTTGCTTTGCATGCATCTGACAATTTTGTAAGCAAATCACGAAGCTCGTCTATTTCTTTCTGTTGTTTTATCTCTTGCGAGCTGATGTTATCCAACTTCCACTTTCAACTCCTACACTTGCCTTTGTAAATCGGTGATGATGTTGAGTCGGTCGTCTAACTCCCCTTGGAGTGCGTCAATCACCATTTCTAATTCTTTGGCCCTTGTGCTACGACTAAGTGCTACTGAGCAAAATCGTTCAGTCATGTCCTACATTTTCCTAGCATACTATTAACTTGCAGGATCACTTAGTCGTTTGATTGCCAATCCTCATTTTGTGCCAACTGACTTGATGTTTTTGTAGATTCTTGTGTATCTTTTGGCGACGTCATGGTAGCTGTTTGCTATTGCCCTTGTGGCTGTGGTTGATCCTCTTTCGCTTTGTCATTGTGAGGCTTCGTGGATGCCTCAGCCTTCTCTTGCTGTGTTGAGGTAGAGGGTTTTTCCTTGGCCTCCTATTCTCTTGGTTGCTCAGACTTCGTGTTGTCCTCTGTTGGAGTAGGACTTGCTGCCCTTCTTGGCTCTTTCTCGTGCTCTTTTTGCAGCTCTTGTGTAGATTCAGATGCCTCTCTTTGTTCAGGATCTATCTCCTTGGTGGGCTCAGATTCTTTGGCTTTATCTTCTGGTGAAGGTGGTGGGCTCGGCATGGGGTGATTATGCTGTTCAGAAATGTGTGAAGAAGGGTGAGGAGATGCCTCACCCTGATCATGTTGTGTTGCTCCCATTCGGTTGCTTCCTCTACTTGCTTTTATTGTTCTGCCACTTCTTGGGTTTCCCTCAGCTTCAAGGCTTATGCTTCTTCATACATCTTTTCCAGGGATTCTGTGGGATCTTTAGCCTGCTTCCTGGTATGATGCTTGGTTCTTGGTCCTTTAAGCTCAATGGGTACCCACTTTGCTGGGTCCTTACCTTGTGTTTGGCAGTTGCGTTTGTAAGATTTCTTTTGTCTTTCAAATTTGGCTTGCTTTTGTACAGGTTCCTCCTGGTGTGCTACCACGGCTTTTCTCTTCATTTCTTCAATTCAAGCTCTCCTTTCCTTGTTATCCAACTTTCACTACTATGCATTCTGGAAAGCTCTCAATAGACTCTTCATCTTACTTATATGATCTCTTGGCATATCTTGTAGCTCAAGGAGAAGGTTGTGCTGACACTATCCAAGTTTTCTGATCTGGGGCAGGTGGCAAGTTGTTGGCCATGTCAATGGCATGGTAAGCAATCCTTGTCAAAACCTCTGGTGCACCCAAATGTATGATTTTCCCTTCTTTCTTTGTCCCTTTCAATGTGGACAAAACATGTTGTGCATGGTCAATTGGTTGCCTGGTTGTTGATTTGAGAACTTGAATAAAGGTCGTGGAAACCACATGATTTGGTGTTGTATACCTTGGCAATCTTTTGGCAAGGAAGTGGAAATGCTCGTGGTACAACCTTGCGGGCTCTTCCACCTACTTTTGAATGAGGTCGGTAAATGTCGCAACAGCGGTCTCCTTGGTGAAAGTACCTGCCGTCTTTCTATCTCCTGCCCTCATTGTCATTCCTTATGTACGCAGTTTGAGTGCCTCTGCCATTATCTCCTTGGTAATTACCACTTCAACTTTATTCCCTTGTGGGTCTGAGATCTGAGCGGTTCCATATTCTTTGATCGTGGACAAAAGATCATAAGCTTTTTGGAAGTCCACTCCACACGGCTCTTGTTCATAAAATTCTCTGAGACCAAGCCTCATAATGGCTTCTTTGGTATGGGGCTTTGCAGTGACATCATATACTTCTTTTGGTAGAAGTTGAAGCTCTACCTGGTGTCCCTCTTTGCTCTTGAATCTTCCGGTGAACACTGTGGTGTTATGCTCTTCTAGTTGTTCTCTTGACAGATAGGTTGCTTTGGCGGTTTTGATTGAATCGGGGTCCAGTTGGTATGCTGGTAGCTCTTGCAACTTTTCTTTTTGGTTGAGCTTCTTCTTGGCCTTCTCTGTTGTTTGCATGGCTCCTGTTCAGTGAATAGAGTGTCAAAGTTAGCAAACTTGGCAGATTTTTCTCTGAAGTGTCCTTCAATCTGAAATGCTGACAAATTTGGTCCAATTTGCTTCAAATCAATTTTTCAACATGCATATATGCATAAAAACATGTAAAAACAAAAGAATGAAACAAAAGTAAATAATCGCAACAACTATTTATAGCTGATTAATTTTTTCAACTTTTTGCAAATTTGACATTACAGGCTTGAAGCATATACCAAATAGATACTCTGAGTGAAATATGGGCTCATTTGGATGCATAGGATAAAATGGTGCCAGATTTAGTCTTTAGGTCTCTGAAACAGTAGATGTAAAAATATTTTGAGATTCTGAGCTCCAAATTTGTTCAAACTTGGCTAGTGGGCTTAGAACATCGTGTACTTTGGATCTGCGATGGCAAAATTGCAAATTTCTACCATTTTGACCAAAAAGTAAATAATTACGATTATTAACTTTTCTACCAAAATAAACTTTTCTGAGTACAACTTGGTTCTGAGCATTGTATAGACCTTGTGTATGTGATATGAGGTGATTTGAATCAAGAAATGTGGCTCATAACTCAGAATCTGGCTTGCAAAGACTTCTTTGCGTTTTTTTGGCAATTTTCCAAGTTATATGTGATCATTTGGCTCATACTTGAATTTTGGCATGTATTAGGTGTGTACAAGTGATAGGTGATGTGATGATGCAACTTTCAAGCCAAAATAGTGCAAAAGTAAATAATCGTAATAATTTACAGCAATCATAATTTTCTTGTAAAACTTAAAATTTTTGACCTAAACACATTCTATACACCTAAAACAATTCCTAATTGAATTTGGTAAAGTTTGGTCTTGCTGGCATCACTTTGTGCTTTGTCGACTCTAAAATCTATGATTTTTGTGACTACACTGCCTACTGAGTTGGTTAGTCACTTTTAAGGCTATGGACTTGTCCGCAACATAGTCATGAAGCAACTTATCCCATTTTGGCCCATTTGGAGTCAGTTTGACCCCGTATATCGAATTTGACGCTTTGTGGACTTTGAGCCATTTTCTGCTTTTTGAGGTCTTTGCTTGATTGATTTCACGAAACCAATCATATACATTGTGTATAGACCTCGTAGATAAGCTGTATGTGGAGTCAGAACCCAATTCTGGCATTTGCCAAAAACATAGCTTTTCTACTTGGGACCCCCTTGACCCTTGTTGAATGGTCAACTGTTGATATAGAAGTGTTCTAATATGTTGGTGCATGCTATAGTTCAAATCACATCCGATTTGGTTGAGCTGATAGGCCACTATGGTCGATTTTTGGTCGTAGGTCTTTGTGCACTGCTCGGATTCTAGGGGGTTTTTTCTAGGGGTTTAGACTAGCTACCGGCCGTACAAAATGGATCATTGATGAGTAAAGAACTTATCCCTCATGTCTCGTGGGAAACGGTGTTGAAAACAGACAACTATAGACTCCGGAAAGTACACACGAAGAAGTCGAAATGCTCTCTCTCCAAAGGCAACAAGTGGAAATGAGGTGATTTTAGCCTACCTTGGGTATCTATACTCGGACTTCCCGAACCAATTTTTGTCAAATTCCCCTATTAGTCCTACTAAGCTGTGAAATCTATGTTAGACTCAAAAATTTCCCCAATCGGATCCCTATAGCTCATTTTGCAAGAATTTTGCAAAAGTAGGTTTGGCTGCCTAATTTAGGCTTCCCGCTTCCATCTGCCGATCTGATTGAATTTTTTTATGCTCATCCGCCTTGTCTTTCTGATCAACACCATGTCTTCAATTTTTCCATCTGAGCTCCGTTACTATTATCTATTATTAATTATTGACTTGTTTATTGAAAAAATCAAAGAAAATAACAAAATGCACTAAAAAGCAAAGTGAAAATTCAATAATTAAGAAAATCCATTAAAAAACACAGTTTTATTTTTGTTTGTTGGATTTCTCCATTTTAAAGTCTCAACATCAAGAAAAGTGATAAAAATTAACCAAAAAGGACTATTTTTTGTTAATTTTTAGATAGTATATACATTATTTACACTCATCGCTAAGATATTATCGGTTAAATTCTGATGTTGATGATATATAAGGCCATTATTAGTTAATTTTGTAAAAGAATCACGCAGTAACATGAAACTTTTTTCCTCCCTCTTCAAACATTGCCCTTAATCACTTTTGTACTCTTCCACCCCTCCTAGATGGCGTACTCCGGGACGACTGTGTGTATGGGTTGAACAATGGCGTCTATGCATAGCCGTGGTTGGCTCTACCATGCTTTGAAGATCAATGTAGTTCAAACCATTATGTTGTGCAAGAGGTGGGTCTTGAGAGATTAACTCAAGGATTTCTAATGTCGAGGCTGTCTTCCAAAGAGCAAATCTTGTAGCTTGTGTGCTCTTTGCTTGATTGTACCATCAAGATGTTTTAGCACGCTAATTTCTTGAGCTTTTGGTACCAATAATGACTGTTTTTGAGATTTTACTCACCATTGATATCTTGGTTTGTCTTTGTCAAAATGGTGTGGTTGAGGTTTCTGAGGCTTAACTCTCCATTGCTTGATTGGTTTTGCAGTTTGCGGAGACATTAAGTGCTCCTTTTTCTTCCAAATTAATTTCGTGTTAGGTTCCCTTCTCGAAGAAATGTGTCTCTATGTTTTGACTTGTGGAACCGTCTTTGGTTTTGTCGATGATGTTTTGGGTACCCAGATTTGAATTGGTTTGTCCTTACGCTGTGCTTTTTGTACCCAAATTTGCCTGACTCCTTGCATGCTACCTGTAGCATTTTCTTGTCGAGAGGATGGAGAAGATTTATTACTTTGTGGTTTGCTTTGCTGATAATTGCCTTTCCATTCCTCCTTGCTTGGTGCAATTGGAACAATGAGTTGCCCACCTTTAGGTGATAGCTTGAGCTGATTTGTATCCCAATCTGGTATTGCTTTGTATGTTCGCATCCAGAGAATTCCAAGTATCATCGTCTCATTCACGTGTTCATCTAAAAAAAGCATACAAAGTGATGAGGATACAAACATCCATGTACTATCACGTTGAAGGTGACTACTCCCAATGTTGGTGTTGGGTTCTTGTTGCATCCTTTGATAGTCCCTATTCCTGCTGTCAATGACTGAGTTGTTGCTTTCTTGTACATGGAATAACTGACTGCATTTACTCTAGCTCCTGTATCGACCAAAGCATTTGTGCCACTGATTGTTGAGCTATACTTTGATGCAAAGGTCCATTCCATCTAGCCATTCATCATATGTTGACACTGCATCTTTCGATAATTCCCATTGTCGGTCATCTATTTCCAGTGTGTTGATGAGAATAGGTATTTGTTGATTCTTGCGAGTAGCTTTACTTTTGAGCACCTGAAGCCAAGCTTCTTCTTGGGCTTCATCAATAACCTAATGTCGTTTTATCCTCCTTTGCTTGGCTGCATGCATTCTTTCTAGCAATTCATTGGTTAGCGGCAAATTGAACTTCTTTAAACGACACCCGCTAATCCAATTAGCCATTGGTTCACCATCTAGGGTGGACAACTTAATTGCTCCACTTGGAGATACATCATCAATGATAAATGGTCCGTTTTCCTTTTTCTTAAACTTTGGAATGTGTTGCTTAAGGGAATAGACTAAAACTAAGTCCCCTTTCTTGAAGATTTTTGTAATGAGATGGGAATCAAAAAACTGTTTTTGTTTCCGCTTTTGTGCATAGATGTGAGCTACAGCAGTTAGCCTTTGCTCATCTAGCTTCTCTAAATCTTCAAGTATTTCTGATAATTCATGTCCAGCCCACTCAAGATTCTTTGCTACAGTTAGTGTCGGCAATAGAAATTATATTGGTAGTATGGCATCAAGACCATAAACAAGGTTAAAGGGTGTAGCATTTAAAGCTCTTTTGAACGAAACCTGATAAACCCATAGAGCAACATGGAGATTCATTTCCCAGTCTGTCCTTCTTGAACTAACCACTTTAGTCAACACCGAGCTAAGAATCTTATTTGTATGCTCAGCTTGTTCATTTTCTTGTGGGTGATAGGGAGCTGACTTGTTATGGATGACTATAAATTCATTAAGCAAATACTCAATTACCTCATTGAGGAAACAAGTTCCCCTATCACGGACAATCTCTATTGGAAATCCCTATCTTGTGAACACATACTCATATAAGAATGTGGTAGTGGTTCTAGCATCATTCTTTTGATTTGCTTTAGCCTCGGCCACTTAGTCAAATAATCCGTAGCTACAATAATATATTGAGCTTGAATTCTATAGGCAGGTGGTTGTATTGGCCCAACAAAGTCTATACCCCATTTTGCGAAAGCTCTATCTCCCATCATTGGTTTTAAGGGCATGCTATCCACTCGTGTTGGCATTTTTGCTCATTGACAAGCATCACATCTTCAAACATATTCTTTGGCATTAGCAAAAAGTGTTGGCCACCATATGCCTGCCATCATGATTGCTCTTGTAGTGGTCTCACTAGAAAAGTGACCTCCAGCTAATTCGACATGTGCTTGTTCTATAATCGGAATATATTCATCTTCATTTTCACAAAGACGCAGATGTTGATCCTTACCTCTCCGATACAATTGGTTTCCAATAAGAGCATATTCTCTTGCTTCAGTTTCAATTGCTCTTTGACGGCGTTTACTCATATCCTCAAGAAATGTTCAGCTCGATAAGTAAGTAACTAGATAGTTACTCCACTTAGGAACAAGTGACATTTGAAACAATGTTATGTGAGGTATGGGTTGTTATTTTTGACATTGAGTATAGTCCTTTACAAAAGAGCGAACATCAGTCATCATAGTTGGCCAAAATACTCAAGTCTCAAGATCCTTTGCATAGTTTGATCTTCTGCAAAGTGAAGTCCTACTATGGTACATGTTCTTGCCTTAGGTATTGGTTTTTCTTTTGAGGATTAATGCATAAGAGAAATATTCAATCTTGGTTTCTTTTGTATAGCCTACCAGCTAGTGATTGATTCATAGCCAATTGCTCAATTAACTTGATGGTAATAGGAAGTGGTATTTGCAAATCCACTTGAGCTATGGTCATCAATGATACCATATTTTCTGACCATCAAGGTATCATTTCCATGGAGAATAGATGTGCATATGGAAGATCATCATCTACTCCTAAACGAGGTTCTCCTGAAACAATCGTAGATAAATGATCTTCTCTTTGATGAGTAGTGCCCTTTTTTACAACTACACTGAAATCAAATTCCAAAAGATTCTTCCTGTGCTTCATGGCTTGTTGACCAAGTACAATAAGGTTTGGTGGTCCACAAAGAACACAAATTTGTTTGCTAATAGGTAATGTCTATACTTTTTTACGGCATAGATCATTCCTAATCCTTCCCTTTCCGTGGGGGTATAATTCTTTTCTGCCATGTTCAATTGGCAGCTAGCATAAGAAATCAATTTTCTCGTCTCCTGGTTGAGCTAGTATACACCCTATGGAAAAATTTGAAGCATCTACATGTATGTGGTGATGCATGGTTTTTAGGACCCCTTCTGAAGATGCAATAAAGGCACAGTCAGTTGTTGGGGAGATGAGGATACTCTAGTCCAAGGGATCTCGAGAGAGAAGAAAAATCTACTTCACAAGCACCAAAGAGTGAAAAGTGCCATGGACAGAAGATACGTGGGAACGAGCTCTTATGCATGCCTACAACCTATATCTTACAGAATAGCCCATTCTAGGTGTGAATTTCTAGTGAAATTTACACGAGGATGTTCGTGTGGACTCACAGCACAGCATACTCCGTTTTCACTTTTTTACCGACAGTAAATATTTTTTACCACAGTAAATATTTTTTACCTACAGTAAATATTTTTCACCTACATGGTAAATACAAATCACTTTTTACCTACAGTAACTTTTTTTACCCATGGTAAATATTTTTTACTACACCATAAGTATTTGGTAGGTAACAGTTCACTGTTACTAGAAGCAGTGATTGGGCATCAACAATGCAGTTACAGGAGGAGAAAAGGGGAAAATCTTATGGTAAAGGTGAGTCAACAGGGATAAAGACTTTTGAGCTGAAAAGAGACATGCTGATTTTTTCAAAGAACACATGTCAAAAGAAGCCATGGTTGAGGATTTTTTGAGAATTTGATATTCAGGAGGACCCAGCAGGTCCCCCTGACATGTGCAGAACCTTCAGTTTCAACAGCCACCTACCTGCTCTTAAATGCTGGTCAAGTCCTTATCCCCATGTGTCACAATCAGAAAAATCAGCATTTACCCTCCCCTCTCACATCACTCTAGAGAATATCTTGATGGTGACATATCAGGTGACCTCAATCTGTTGACCACCCTAAGCAAAAAGTAACCCCAATCAGTGGATTTAAGCATGTTTATCCCTAATCCTAAACCCTCTCAGAAACCTATATAAGGAGGCCTTCTCTCACTCAAAACGACAACACTTCACCCACTTCACCAGCAATGAAGCTATGACGACATTGCTCACAACGAGGAGCTATGGATGGAGCTCTACTCTCTCTCCCTCTACTTTCTCTCCCTCTAGTATGCTACATTACTAGCCCTAAAACCTAAATAAGGAGTCTTCTCTCATGCTCCATGGCCACCATCCTCGCCATCATTCTCTAAGGTATTGATGTGTTGCTAGTAGGATCATACCTACTTGCTGGGTTGATTGTTTTTGACAAGGGATTATGCCATCCTTGGCTTGCTTCTCTATATCCTTGTTATGTATGATCAGATGCCGTTGTATTGTTAAGCTGATGTCTTGTGTATATATATGCTACATAAGGTCCCTAAGCTTCATTTCTATGTGTTTTGCCATATGTTTTGATGCCATCATAATGCCAGAAGTCTCACTTGCCTATGTGCACTATGTGTGAGGTCCCTAAACCTCTTAATTTAGGGTGGTGCCCCCTTTGTTTTGTTCTTTGCTTGTTTGCATGAGGCGTGGTTTGTGGAGTGTGCACGAGTACAGAGGCCACCCGATTGCACTGCTCTTTTTCCCGCTATCATGTGGAATATCTTATTCCAATTTGATTCTTTCAATACTGGAGCTAAGGTGAGAGCTTTCTTAAGCTTCATGAAGGATTCTTCACGCCATTCAAAGTGTGTAATCAAGCTATACATGGTTTTATAGGTACATGTAAATGAATGGTCTGTAATATCCACAATGTCCCATGAAGGCTTGAACCCCCTTGACTATTGTTGGTCTATGCAAATCAGCAATAGCATGAATTTTATCCATATCAGTAGCAATGCCATTTTTAGACTCTATATGTCCAAGAATTTTTCCTTGTCTACCCATGAATGTGCACTTTTCAGGATTTAAGCAAATCTTATAAAGTCTATATTTTTCAAATATCTTTTGAGGTGTTCAAAATGATCAGCCTGGATTGATGAATGTACGCATAGATCATCCATATATACTTCTAAGAATTTCCTTAGATATTCCTTAAAAGCTTGACTCATCAATCTTTGAAATGTGGTAGGAGCATTAGTTAACCAAAGGGCATAACCTGATAGGCAAAATTATCTGATTCTGTTGCAAAAGCAATTTTATGATGATCTTTTGGGTCAACCAAAAGTTGGTTGTATCCCGAAAAGCCATCTAAGAAGCTGTAGATTCTGTTTCTACAACTCTCTAACGCATGCTCGGTGATTGGAAGAGGAAAGTTGTCTCTAATGGTAGCTGCATTCACTTTCTTGAGGTTGACACACACTCGTAATTTTCCATTCTTCTTGGGTAATTGGAGACACCCAATTTGTGTATTCAATTTTATAAATGAATTTGGCTTCCTTTAGTTTCTCAATCTCTTCTTTGATCTTCCTGGCAAATGTTTCATTGTATTGTATGGCCTTTCTCTACTTGGTTTCGCATCGTCTCTCATGGGTATGGTATATTGATAGATTTCTGGATCAACACCCTTGAGATCCTTGTAAGACTAAGCGAAGATATCTCGGTGTTCTTTTAGTAAGCTTAGCAAAAGCTCTTTTTCTTCTTCTGTTAGGTCATTTGCAATGTAGGTAGGCCTAGGCTCTTCTCCTGGTTCAGTCAAACCTATCTTTTTCACGTTTTTAGACCCTTCGTAGGACTCGCCTTGTTTTCATAGTTCTCTAACAGGTTGTTCTACTATCATTTTCTGTCTTGGAGAGTATATTTTTTGTAATGGGATGGAACACTCATTAAATCTTTACCATCCTCTTCTGTGGTTTCCATTTTGGTTGTATTATCTCCTTTAGAGCTTTGTTTAGCTCTTGATATTTCTTTTTCCGCTCAACTCGTGTCATGGTTGGCTCCTTGTCCTGTTTGTTTGGCTTTGCTTGAGTATCCTTCCTTGTTTTTCTCAATGTTTTTGACGTTTTTGGATTTTTTTTGAAGGATATCTTCCTCTATCTGCATCAGGAACTGTGTTCTACTGGAGAGACTGATGGCATAGGTCTTGTTTTCACGTTTCTGGTGTCTCTTTTTCCGTCTATATCATTTGTGTCTTCTCGATTTCTGGTTAGGAAAGTCAAAAAAAAATTCCTTCCCTCCTTTCAAGAGTAGCTTAGATCTCACATGTTCTTTTCTGACCCCGAATAATTTTTTTGTTCCGCTATTGTTTCGCACGTATCTTTGGCACGATCGATCTTTGGGATCAGCCGGGGCCTAAACACTTGTTCATTTCAATAGCCATAGATTCCGACAGCTAATTCAATTGCAATTCTCCATCCATTTGATTACTGGTGGAATATTTGATTTCAGCATGGTAGGTACAAGTCAATTGGCAAAAAAATGGTGGAGACGGTTCCACCGGCCTCGACATACCCGACAAGTTGGACTATACGTCAACCCAAACTGCATCCTCTTCCCCGGGTAGACGAAAGGGCACTTTTGGAACACCAATTGGCATATAGAAATTATCAAAACGTCTTGGAGTTACCTCTGAATTGTGGGCGTAAGTAGGAGTTGGGTCGATAATTATTAAGTTATTTCACATTGTAACACGTTTTACGGCATGGGTCGTTAGATCTCCAATTCTGGCAGATATTATCTAATCCTGATGGGACCAATCCTTACGTTGTTACATGGGGAATGAAAATGCTAAAATATTCACGCCTCCATCCCTATCCGGGGGGGGGAGTTGCTGGCTTGTCCCGATGCAGCTACATATTTGGTACAATCAAATAGGCAAAACAAATAAAAATTAGGTTTCTCGTCGAAGATTAAAAACATTGTTCGTTTCCCTCCCACTCTGTCGCTCTAACTACGAGCCAGAATATCTTTTTTTTTTTAAGTGTTTTGTACGGCAACCTCTCTCTCATTTCCCTAGGATGTAACCCTATATTATATTGCAAGAAAGTTACGCAGTGATCAGTTGTCTCCAATATTCAAGAAAGGGGTTTTTCACGGGTTTGCCTTGGTATCGCGTTCACACCGTCGTATTAAACGACCCCGGTCGTCTAATTTCCGTACATCTGATGCATACAGCTTTGGTCTCCGGCTGGGCGGGCTCGATGGCTTCATATGAATTAGCGGTTTTTGATCCATCTGACCCCGTTCTCGATCCAATGTGGAGGCAGGGTATGTTTGTCATTCCCTTTATGACTCGCATTGGGGTATCAAAATCTTGGGGGGGTTGGATTATCACAGGAGATACCTCAACAGACGCGGGTATCTGGAGTTACGAAGGCGTAGCCGCAGCTCATATCATACTATCTGGCTTGCTGTTTCTAGCTGCTATATGGCACTGGGTATATTGGGACCTGGATCTATTTCGTGACGATCGTACGGGAAAACCATCCCTGGATTTACCTAAGATATTTGGAATTCACCTATTTCTTTCAGGAGTACTTTGTTTTTCATTTGGGGCGTTTCACGTAACTGGTTTATTTGGTCCCGGCATTTGGATCTCAGATCCATACGGATTAACTGGAAAAGTGGAACCCGTAGACCCGGCTTGGGGGGCTGAGGGCTTCGATCCATTCATTCCAGGCGGAATAGCGTCGCATCATATAGCAGCAGGAGTGTTAGGTATACTCGCCGGATTGTTCCATCTAAGTGTCCGCCCTCCCCAGAGGTTGTACAAAGCTTTACGCATGGGAAACGTTGAAACCGTATTATCTAGCAGTATTGCCGCCGTCTTTTTTGCCGCCTTCGTAGTTTCTGGAACCATGTGGTACGGATCCGCCGCCACTCCGATTGAATTGTTTGGCCCTACCCGCTACCAATGGGATCAAGGATATTTTCAACAAGAGATAGAAAGACGAATACGATTAGGCGAAGCTGAAAATCTCAGCTTATCCCAAGTTTGGTCAAAGATTCCGGAAAAATTGGCTTTTTATGATTACATTGGCAACAATCCTGCGAAGGGTGGATTGTTTAGGGCGGGTGCAATGGACAACGGAGATGGCATAGCTGTCGGTTGGTTAGGTCATGCCCTTTTCAAGGATAGGGAAGGACGTGAGCTGTTTGTACGCCGTATGCCAACCTTCTTTGAAACATTTCCGGTCGTCTTGGTAGATGGAGAAGGTGTCGTAAGAGCTGATGTACCATTCAGACGAGCGGAATCAAAATACAGTGTTGAGCAAGTGGGTGTAACCGTAGACTTTTTCGGTGGCGAATTAGATGGCGCCAGCTTTAGTGACCCTGCCACAGTAAAGAAATATGCTAGGCGTGCTCAATTGGGCGAAATCTTTGAATTTGATCGTGCGACTTTAAAATCGGATGGTGTATTCAGAAGTAGTCCACGGGGTTGGTTCACTTTCGGTCACACCACATTTGCTCTCATTTTTTTCTTTGGCCACATTTGGCATGGCGCAAGAACTTTGTTTAGAGACGTTTTTGCCGGCATCGACCCCGATTTGGACGCCCAAGTTGAATTTGGTGCATTTCAGAAGTTAGGAGACCCAAGTACCAAAAAACAAGCCGTTTAGAGGATTTCTTCTTACAGATCCCGTCGAACTCGATAATTAGGGAATTCCTCTTTCTCTATACCAGTTACTTGGCCGGATCAAAGAAAAATTGGATCGAAAAATATTTCTTTTTCAAGATTCAATTAATTACTTTAATTGAATAGGTTTAACCACTTCGGATTCAAGCTGATGAAATGAAATTCTACTGGAGTGATACCTACTAATTAGTACGAGAGAGATTTTTTAAAAACACCAATTTATTCCCTAACCCATGGAAGCACTGGTTTACACATTTTTGCTGGTAGCCACTTCAGGTATAATTTTTTTCGCAATTTTTTTTCGAGAACCTCCTAAGGTGCCTAACAGAGGTAAATAAACAAAAGATTCCTTTGCCTCAACCTAGAAAATAGACACACATTTCTGTCTTATCAACGAAATTGTCGAGACAAGGAAAATAAGATTAATTGGAGACCTTCTTCTCCAATTTATGGAGAGGAAGGTCTCCAATTAATCTTCATGTTCTTCGAAAGGATCTCTTAGTTCTTTGGACGGTTTACCAAAAGCGGTATATAAGGCGTAACCGGTAAAGCTAACAAGTGAACGGGATAAAAAAGTAGTGACCAAAGTTGCGGTTTCCGTTGCCATATGACCCAATAGATTTTAATTACCACTCGGTATACTATTATACAAAGTCAGCAAATTTCAACCAGTTGAGCAGGGTCTATGGCTACGAAAGTTCTTGATGAAACTCCTAAAGGGAAACCCAAAATAAGTTTTTTAGGGATGGTTTTGAAACCGCTCAATTCGGAATATGGGAAAGTTGCTCCTGGTTGGGGAACTACTCCCTTGATGGGATTTTTCATGGCTCTATTCGCCATATTTCTAGTTACTATTTTGGAAATTTATAACTCCTCCGTCTTGTTGGACGGTATTGCAATTAGCTGGTAAAAAGGACCGACCCAAGCCCCGCAGCTGCAAAAACAACAGCTGGGGACTTGGTAAGAGACATCGAAAATCGAAGAGGTAGTTGAATCGCGTAATTTTTTTCCTCTCCTATTTCAGATCTTTTAGCAATATGGGTGTGTGATTCGCCGCAATTAATCCGATTCAATAAATAAGAATTTTTTTTTTCTTTCATTTCTTCGACTACTAGTTTTTTTTTTACCACTGATGTCTGGCCGGGTAGCCGATTAATGATTATTACCCGAAACGCGAGAAATTTGTATTAGAAATTTTAAACTAGGATTAATTTACACCAATTTACTGTTTAAGTTTCGTGACAAAGTTGCTACCTAATATTACTGACTCGACGCCCAATCGAGAAATTATCCATGAAATTGCTCTCAACCGGTTCCTTCTCACATTGGGTTGGGGGAGAGAGATACAAATATGCAGGACATTTACAGGCTCGTGTAATTACGAAACACTGGTAGAGGATTTGATGCCCAGCGGGTCTTCTCAGCCACCAATCAAATAAATAGGGTATCTTGTCGATATATAGTGAAAATCTAAGGTTTCGTGATTATTCAACCAATCAGATTAAAACGAGATAAGATCTATCCATGTATGTATTACACTTGTTCTCCACCAATTTTTGGGGATAGATACATTGATAAGGTAAAAAGATTTCTCAAGACGCTAACACTACCGGTTTCTAGGGAGTACAGGCTAACATGAGATTGAGGCGGGATTTAGTTTCGAGGTTTTTGGATCTCCGCCGTCGCCCCCTTCTTTACAAAACAAATGGCGAAGTACCGGCAAAGGACACCTTACTCGAGAGAGGGAACGGCTCTAAGAATCCATTCTCGCCTAAGCTGTATGAAGACAAATCTTCATGTGCAGTTTACAAAGAGGGAGCTACATAGGCTTACCTATCCTGCTAAGGTATATGACTGGTTTGAAGAGCGCCTCGAAATTCAGGCAATTGCGGATGATATTACTAGTAAATACGTCCCTCCACATGTGAACATATTTTACTGCTTGGGAGGAATCACGTTAACCTGCTTTTTAGTTCAAATAGCTACCGGTTTTGCTATGACCTTTTATTACCGTCCAACTGTTACGGAAGCTTTTTCTTCTGTTCAATATACAATGACTGAGGTAAATTTTGGCTGGCTTATTCGTTCTGTTCACCGTTGGTCAGCAAGTATGATGGTACCTGTGATGATTCTGCATGTATTTCGTGTTTATCTAACTGGGGGATTCAAAAAACCTCGTGAATTGACTTGGGTTACTGGAGTGATTTTAGCTGTATTAACCGTTTCTTTCGGCGTAACTGGATATTCCTTACCCTGGGATCAGATTGGTTACTGGGCCGTTAAAATCGTGACAGGTGTACCCGAAGCCATTCCCTTTATAGGATCTTCATTAGTAGAATCGTTACGGGGAAGTGTGAGTGTTGGACAATCCACATTAACTCGTTTCTACAGTTTACACACCTTTGTCTTGCCGCTTCTTACTGCCGTTTTTATGCCGATGCATTTTCTAACGATTCGTAAACAAGGCATTTCGGGTCCCTTGTAATATCTTTTTTTTCACAATAAATAAGTCCAAAGAAAATACATCACATCAAAAGGACCCCCTCTTTTTCATTTCCTAAGTAAATTGATGTTCCGTTGCCGCAAGTACTTACAGATAATAAGTCACTTCGCGGATTGAATTGTCGTCCCAAACTACCGGGATAATACGGTCGGGACATCGAGTAGGAAGAGAAAAAACAATTGGATTATGGGAGTGTGTGACTCGTCGCGAAAATAAATATGTAGGCTATGCAGATATCAAGTTAGATACTGCCACTACGTCTCTCCCCAACTTTTCTTCGGAATCAAGATTTGAAACTTGGGTGTGGAAGCATCTCTCTAGAATTCGGAGAGTTGTTTGGAGAACTTTTTCCATGACCGAACCGAAGATTTTTGAAGGCCTCGTCAAATCCTAAATCTATCTCTACATCCGGACCTGGGACTACGCCAAAATTTTGTATATACGGCTTCTAAGACGATACATACATTTCTTTTGTATCGGCTACCAATTTTCCGCAACAATATCCGCCGTCGGGGTAAAGAAACGATCTAAAGAAATGGATGGCTAAAGTAGTAACGAGTTGAAATTCTATAGGGTTGCAACTGCAGAGTATTTCGCGTAAGTCAAAAATAAAACAATACGTTACGCAACTATAGGATACAAGATAATCTGCGAAGCTTCGTTTCTAGTTAAGGTATTGAGCTGAGTCGGATGAAAGGCCACACTGCAAAATACTTTTTGCGTCTATTCTCTTGTTGTATTACGGAATGGGGCAGTGAGGTATATGCTCGAGCCGTATGGGAAGAAATTCGCACGTTCGATTCTTACGGGGGAGTGAGGAGTCCATCCCAATAACAAAAAAACCTGACTTGAACGATCCTGTTTTGCGGGCAAAATTAGCTAAAGGCATGGGACATAATTACTATGGAGAACCTGCTTGGCCAAATGATCTTTCATATATATTTCCTGTAGTAATCTTAGGGACTGTTGCGTGTACTGTGGGGCTGGCTGTTTTGGAACCATCAATGGTTGGTGAACCGGCAAATCCATTTGCAACTCCTTTGGAAATATTACCTGAGTGGTATTTTTTTCCCGTATTTCAAATACTTCGTACCGTACCAAATAAATTACTAGGTGTTCTCCCGATGGCGTCGGTGCCTGCAGGTTTATTGACCGTTCCTTTTCTTGAAAATGTTAATAAATTCCAAAATCCGTTTCGACGCCCAGTAGCCACAACAGTCTTTGCAATTGGCACCGTGGCCGCCATCTGGTCAGGCATCGGAGCAACTTTACCCATAGAGGGATCTCTAACTTTGGGTCTATTTCAGTATCTCTCTTCCGCTCTGTTTCTTACACATAAGATAAATAGTTAGATCCAGTCTAGGGACTATTTGCTTTGTAGCAAAATTTCCCTAGACTCGTCTGTTTTCGGGTGAAAAACAAAAAAAAAAATTATATTTTCTCTCAAATAATAAATTTTCATTTGTTTACTTCGAAGTAACCTAACAAAAAATTGATCCTAACTTCTTAGTTTTCTCTGATCTACCTGTTTTGTTTCTACTTATGGCACAACTAGTCGCCACTTAGTGGCTTATGGTATATTATAGACTTCCAAAACTTCTAATACGTAAAATAAAATTTGGTTTGATAAGGGAAATAGTATTTTTCTTTTATTACTTCCGCCGATTGAGAACTATTTTTTTGTCGGGTAATTCTTTTGCAAAACGGTCCCACAACGCTTCGGACACTTGATCCACAGATTTTCTACCGAAATTCTTTAATTTTGACAGATCTTCTCGGCTATAGTTAAGCAAATCCGCAATTGTGTATATTTCGGCCCTTTTAAGACAATTAAAAGCTCTGGCAGGTAATTCCAATTGGTCAATAAACCTATTTTCTAAAACCCTTTCTTCCAAATTATTCGTATCACCAAATTGAGGTTGTAAAGATGGTGATTTCGTCAAATCAAGAGAATCTTCGCCATTTTCGAAGAGAGATACGTCTCCGCCCCTTACATACAAGAAGGTGGTTGGCAAGTCCATGAGTTTTTCAGAAGCTTTCCTAAGTGCTTCGTGTGGTGTCGGACTGCCATTAGTCCATATTTCAATGAATGAGATTTCCTGCGTCGCTCTACCACTTCCAAATAGATGGATGCTATAATTCACGTTTCGGACAGGCATAAATACAGCATCGATGGGAAATTGTCCCTTTCCGGATTTCGCTAGATTTTCTATACGATATCCGCAATCTTTTTCAATTTCTAATTCAATAGTTAGAGATATTGGTTGGGTAATGGTAGCTATATATTGCGAATTGTCAATTGCTTCGACGCCAGGTGGTAATGATGGATCGCCCGCAGTTACTTCTTTAGGACCTGTTACAGATGAAAATGCCTCTTGAATATCTTCTTTTGAATCGCCCCTAAGCACAATCTCTTTCGGATTAACTAAAGCATCATGTATTGTCTCTTGAAGACCCGTTATTGTGGAATACTCGTGCACGACTCCGCAAAATCTTGCACATGTTATGCTTGTTCCTTCAATCTCTTGTGACAAGGCTCTACGCATGGCAATTCCTACAGTACTGGCTTGACCCCTTTTAAAGGGAGATACAAGGAAACGACCATAATGAAGCCGCTTACTTTCTATTTTGGATTCAAGGCATTTCCACTGAATTGCCTGCTTAGAGGTCGACATCTCATTTTTGCGCATACGTAATTTTTTTTTCCCTCCTTTTGATGTGACTAATCACTAGTTAGACGCGTCTCTTTCTGGGGGGTCTACAACCATTATACGGCATAGGAGTCACGTCACGTATGAAACTGAGGATTATGCCGCTTCTGCGAATAGCTCGCAAAGCGGTATCTCTCCCCGGTCCGGGCCCGCTCATCATAACTTCTGCTTGTTTCATACCCCGATCCACTGATGCTTTAATTGCATTCTCAGCCGCAGCTTGCGCAGCAAATGGCGTGCTTTTGCGTGTTCCCTTAAATCCACAGGCACCGGCGGAAGACCAAATAATTACCTGTCCCCGGACGTCTGTGACGGTAATGATAGTGTTATTGAAACTCGCCTGTATATGAATGACTCCTTTTTGAACTCCGCGTTTTCCCCCACGTGAACGAATTTTTCTCGATTTATTTGACATAATTGATTAATCATTTTTATTGGGAAGCTCTGTTTAATTAATATTATTTTTCAGATATAAATATTTATTATCCTTGTTTCTGTTTATGTTTTGAGTTGCAACAAATTACCATGATTCGTCTACGTCTACGAATCAATCGACATTTTTTACATATTTTCCGAATGGAAGCACGGATTTTCGTATCTATAACCTTGAATTAATTGGGTAAATCTACCTGTAGGTTTGCTACATGTTTCTTCGATCTAATCAAGATAGGAAATTTGGTAAGAGAAGTGGTTTGGTTAACTGCCGAAAATCTAAACTGATACCGAAATCTACTGACTATTGTTTGTATGCCTACTTCTAAGGCGGTAGATGATGCGTCCCTTGGTAAGATCATAGGGACTCAGTTCAGCTCTTACCCTATCTCCTGGTAGTATTCTTATATAACTGCGTCGCATCCTCCCCGATATATGAGTCAAAACTTGACATCCATTATCCGAACACGCTCAAAACGTGGCATTGGGTAAAGATTCTGTAACTGTACCTTCCATGTCAATGAGATTCTGTTTCTTCATCATTTGTAATAAGTAAACCTCCTATTTACATTACAGGTTTCTCCAAAAAAATTCTTTTCATTGAAGACGTAACTGGTGAAAATAAGTAACTTTTGTCCCTGTTTCTCCCTTTCAATTACCAAATATGGCGTAGAATTTCCCCCCCAGTTTTTCTTCGCCTAGCTTCCCGATCTGTAATGAGTCCATAAGACGTTGATAAAATTGCAATTCCCATGCCCCCTAAGATCTTAGGGATTCTTATATGATCGCAATAGATTCTGAGACCGGGTTTGCTAATGTACCTAATAGTTATAGTTTAGTTGCCACGTAAGGTAAGGCTTTTTTTCTTTGCCAAAATATCTTGACATCCATAAAAATTTTCCCCCCTCTGTGTGTTCCGTGACGCTTTTTAAAAAACCTTCTTCCAGTAAGATTTGCACGATACCTCTAGTCATTTTAGTAGCTGGTATCCTAGTCATAGCTTTTCTTTTCGTATTCGCATTTCTGATTGAAGTAACTGTGGTGGAGATGGCATCATTATTCGTGAAATATCAATCGGTAATTATTAGAATTGTTTTTACTTAAGTAATTCCTAAAATCTCCAGCCTTTCCTCTTGGCAAAATCTAAATGATATTCAAGGCGGAAAAAAGGTTCTTTCCTTTCTACTCATTTTCATTGGCTATCCATCTTCGTTTTATTGAGTTGTATCTATCTAAATAGATATAGATAGAATAGATATAGATAGATTTTTCTGTATATTTGTATATGTGTATGTATTGGACTATTCGACAACTAACTCTTCAAACCCAAATTTTTAAAGGAATTGAAGTTTCTTTGAGTTCTAATAAATGAAACGAGCTTTCTTTTTTTTTTCATTAGTTATCGCAACACTTCGGGAGCTAACGAGACTACTCTGGCAAAATTACATTCCCTCAATTCCCTTGCTACTGGACCAAAAATCCTAGTTCCTCTAGGATTTCCTTCCTGGTTGATAATGACGGCCCAAGAGGCTTTCGACTTATTAACGTGGATGCCACGATTGAGAAACGGGGAACTTTGACTCTGTCAACGAATGCTTAGTTGTATTGTTGACATTATATAAAACCAATGAACCTTAATGATAACATTACCAATCTACCACTTATTCTTCATTTGGGTCAGGGCTCTGCTTACTATGTTTTTTCTTTGGATTCATCCGGAAATAATCTTGTTATCCGTTAAATTGTTACAATTAAATGGGCTTGCTTGCAAAGAGACAACAAGACTGTTTACCAAATGTCTTGGTTTTCCGACGACATCCAACGTGTTTGGTAAGGTAGGCATGCAAACTCTATCTTTCTTCTTCAAAGGCGTAAGCTTTCTTTGCCAGCCAACCGCTCTACTTCGTTTAAAGTGTGCTAACTACACTTTTTTATTATTATTACACAGACACTTAAGAATTAGTTACGCTAGAAGGTGCAAAATTAATTGGAGTAGGAGCGGCTACAATAGCCCTAGCAGGAGCAGCAGTAGGTATTGGAAACGTATTTAGTTCTTTGACAAGCCCTGTGGCGTGAAATCTATCGTTAGCTAAATAATCATTTGGTTATGTTACTTTAGGCTTTGCCTTAACAGAAGCTATTGCCTTGTTTGCTTTGACGATGGCTTTTTCAATCTTATTTGTATCTTAAAAAAAGAAAACAAGATAAACATGAATAACCTCACTAAAAAAAGAAATCTTTTGAATTTGAATAACCTCACCAGAAATCTCTCCTTTCTTTTGAATAACCTCACCATATATCTCTCCTTTATTTCTAAGAACCTCAACATATATCTCTCCTTTCTTTTTAATAACCTCACCATATATCTCTCCTTTCTTTCGTTGAGAAAGGTATTCTTGTTTGTTGCTCTTTTTTTAATTTTATTAAATCTAATTGGGCTTGGGTTTGCTGAAACAGCATACTGTATGAATATGGGCGCTAGTAGTTCTTCAATAGTAACTCAAGCGTCTTCACATTCACAGTTTATGCAACTAAAGGAGGAGGATTGCCGTTCAATCTTATTTGAAACTTGGCAAGATTGTGATAAAATACTAAAAACCTGCCAACAAGGCAGATTGCCCAGCGCTGAGAACGGTTATGAATTCGTTTCACAACTGCAGCCTGCGCAAATAAACAATCTAGTAAACTCTATCTCTGCCAAGTTAAACCCCTCCATAGTCAGCGAAGCCACAATGCAGGAATGGGCTCAGATTTCGGTACAGTTTAAGGAGGCAAACTCCCGTCTGTTCACGTCGTTCCATAAGGACCTTATTCCTGGCTTGATGCTCATCTCTGGGGTATCTCTCCCTTTAAGCATGTCCCCGGAAGAGGGCATAGAACTCCTCTTGAAGGTCCCCTTCTCCCAGGAAGTGATAGCGCATTATGCCGCGCAAATAGTCTCCCAGGCGCAACCTTTGATTGACATGTATAAAGCCCTGTTTGAGCTCTTGCCTTCGACTCCAGAAGTAGTTTTTGTTGAGCAAGACATGCCGCCGCTGAATCCAGAAACAGAAATAACTGTTTCGCAGGAGGAGGCGGATAAAATCCAAGCCGTTCATAATAAAGCCAGGGACGCTGTCCAGATTTTCGTTAAGTTCCATAGGCTTAGAAGCCGGATTCGTAAAGGGACTGCCTTTAAACTTAAACGTAGACGTCGTGGTTAAAAAACCGTCTCACGGGCAGAGCGGACACCCTGGGGAGGGTAAAAACCACAGCTGACGACTGAATCCGAATATTACGGATTACATATATCAAGTAATTACTTTCTTTTAGGGAAGGGATGGTTAAATTATTCGGTAACCAACCGAGAGATCATCAACGACAAAGATTGACTTTTTTGTCTTTTAATTGAGTTAATTTTCTTTAATTACGTAAACTCATTTTGAAATAACGCAAAAAACATTTCCAGGGTTGGGCTTTCCTTGACCCAACCCCCCGCACCGATAGCTCAATTGGATAGAGTCCCTGGCTTCGAACCAGGTAGTTAGGGGTTCGAGTCCTCTTCAGTGCAACATCGTTTCATTTCGGGCTTCGATAAAGCTATATACCACTAACTCTCACTCTTATTGAGAAGAAAGCTTTCACAACTTGCAAGGTAAAGCATGTATCTTCCACCCGGTATTATGTTCAGTCCTCTTTCTTTCAGTTCTTGTTTTATTTAAAGTAAGCGGTTCCCTACGCTTTTTCCTATAGCCCACCTTTTCGATGTTTTAAATCCTATGCCAAGACTAGGGAGCGAGGGGCACAAAGTGTCAAGCAGGGTTGGGTTAACCTTTCTCGCCGATCCAATTTATACTGGGATCAGAGGAATGAGTTGAGAACGCCACTACGTTCCTGTACCCTTTGCTCTTAAAAAGTATCGCTGGTTTTCCCTGCATAATCTGGGCGCATGGTCGAATACGTCCAGTCTAGCGTTGGTAATTCCGTAGAAATAAATGGATGCACGAAGTTCATTCTAACGCCGTAGACACCGAGAGTTTAATTGGTTGAGCCCTGAAGTGCCGAAGGGCAATCCCAACGCAAACCGTAGACATTGATAGTTCCTCATACACGCCTTGTTTCTAAATTACCATGTTATCGCCATGACGGGTTTCGTAACCTCGTCGTGTACTCGAAGCGACAGTGAATTGATCTCTAATCACAATCACCCAGTCCTCTTAATGGTGTCGCTAGGGCAAACAAAACAAGCCAACCACGGGAAGGAAGGCAGAAAATTGAGTAAATAGAAGCAGAGGATCAATAATGTCTGGGTTATTGCACTGGCCCACTTTCCCTTCTTGCCTGCTTTCGATACTTTCTGCCTACAACCTCTAGCCTTTCTTGCTATCAAAGCAGTGCTTGCTTGGTTGCGGGGAGGCTAACCTTTCTCAGTTCCACGAGGCCTACTTTGGCTGCCTTTGCAGGATATCGCCTATCTTTACTTTTTAGGGGTTACGGGGGCTATCTTTCTTTCTTGATCGTATCGGTTCCTTTTTTGCTTTGTACGTACCCTGCATTAGTCTTGATCCTAAGTGGCGAGGCAAGGAAAAGGTATTCTGTACAATGAAACAACGAGGGCCGCAGGCAACGGGCAGTTCATATCTATGGCAACGCCAATCTATCGGTTACACGAAAACGCGTCGCGCCTTCGCTTCGGCTGCCCCCTTCGTCCCTTAGAGAGCAGTAAGACTTTAGCCATCGCAAATCAGTCAGTACTAACGTGTTCATCCCTTCGGGCCTCAATTTATTCATGTATTCAAAGCGGCAGCTAAAAGTTCAAGTGCTTCGCCGTGTTACACGTAAGTAGGGTCTAAGGTTGTATAACATAGTGACGAGGCTCTTGTCCTAAGCGTAGTAATGCGATTAGGCCATGCCAATACGATTTCAGCGGCTTCGCGCCTACGTATGCCCTGGTTACGTGTTATCGCTTCCCTTCAAAAAGGCTTGTATTTTCTCTAGGTTTCGAAGCAACACAAAAACAAGCCAACCTATGTAAGATTCAGCTTGCCAAGTTTAAGTTTAAGTTCTTTGAGCTAACCTCGTTCCCTTATTAAGCTACTGCAAGGCAGCTAATAAAGCAGCAAATTGCTAATCTATCAATCAATACATGGAAAGTGGCAGCTTGGACAGTCAGCTTCATGGCAGCAACATAAAACGGGATGGTCACGATGGGCAGCCTGTAGCCGCAATGGGGCTTAGTTGGGAGAGTTAGAAGCGGATAGCTTTCGGTATAGCGTTTCGCTATTCTTGCATAAGTGTTGTTTTCTCTACATCCTTCATTAGGGTTTTTTGCTCATTAGGCGAATGTGCTTCTAGACAACGCGCTGAGCTAGAGGCATACGTTTCTGACTTCGAGATGGCATGATTCACTTTTTTTGCCAAGCTTTTCACGCTACAGGGGCTGGGCCCCAGACCAGTAGATCTGGGCCAAGACAGGATTTTTGGGGGAGAAGGCACTTAAAAAAATCCAATACATACAAGAACTTTAAAAAAGACCGAGGATATAATATCTTTAAGCCAATCTGCCAAAGTGGGAGGGTCCCTTCCCAGTCAGGCACTGAATCACTTGAACCTGAGCTACTGCCCGGAGCAGGTTCTTGTGGAACTCCCTTCGAATTGTTAGTAAAGACTAGGGAATTAGAGGACTCTGCCTGTGGCCTTTCCGTAGGCATCGGCGGAGTTTTTGAGCGTTCTGCACGCGAAGCAAATAAACATGAGAATAAGGAAAAAAGCTAATCCATTAGAAAAAGGTTTCTATTTGATTTGTTTTACCGATATTTCTGGCATTTCAATTTAATTTTCATTGCCTCAGGCAGGATAGCGAATAATCTTACTTTACTAGCGGCCTTTAACTTGCTTGATAAACCAACGGAGCTTTAGATGTCAGCGTCCCAAGCAAGGACTACAACGAGCCATGCCCGTGTCATTAACGGCCAGACTCCTATACATAGTGACTCTACACCGTTTAAGGTATAAAGTTAACTGTAGATAGCCCGACTTACAGCTTATAACATAAAACTTCCTAAATGCCAGCCAAAAACGAATAGGCAAAGCACTGTCAGACTATTTGAATTGCTTTAATATGCTAAAATAAAGCAGAAAATAAGGAAAAAAAAAGATTCCAATTCCTATCTTATTCGATCATAACGACTTTACCTGTCTCTGTCGAATCTAATCTTGCTGATAACTCAATAAGATGAAGCAATAGCCATAAAAGAAGAACTGCCATGAATACCGGAACAAAAAAAGAAAGGATTCATTAAGTACGTACTTACTAACAGTATCGTTGCCTCTGCTTGGTAGCTTCATAGCAGGTGCTTTTGGTCGTTTCTTAGGGTCAAAAGGAACCGCCATAGTAACTATTACGTGTGCTTTATTCTCTTTTACTTTCTCCCTGACTGTTTTTTACGAAGTTGCACTGGGAGCCAGTGCTTGCTATATAGAGATTGCTTCATGGATTTCCTTGGAGATGTTTGATGCTTCCTGGGGCTTCTTTGGCGACTGTGAAGTCACCGGATGAATTGCCGGATAGATCGATTGTCTGGACGCTGCTGTTGCTTTGTGGCGAGACGGGCTCGACTCACTCTATGGAATAATTTTCTTTTTTAGAGCCCCATAGCATGTTGAAAAAGGGGCCTGGCCTACTAGACTCAAAAACTGCCCTTGGCGGCTCCCGACCGTGTCTCCGAGACACGGGTAAGACTTACGGATCATGAACTACAGATCGGTGGAGAAGGGATCCTGGCTAGCGTCAGACAGGGTCCCCCCACACAATACAGAAGGCTATGGATAAGGCATATCCCTCGCGCATGCGCAGCAAGAAGGCGCAGATGCCTAGACAAATAAAGGCCTAACTGAGTCTAATAAGGACAACACACACACCATTAGCAAGCGCACCCGTGCCTCAACATCAATAGAGTATTCGGTGGAACCGGCGAACCATGCATTCGGCCCGCTGCCGGTTAAATGCGTAAAACAGAGGGCCCACAGTACCCGCTTCTTTAATTAGCAAAAACCAACTCCCGGATCGCCAATAGGCAAGTTCTCCCCTGGCCTAGTGAAATTGCCGTAGGGCTCAGCGACGCAAGGATATTGAATAAAGCGTAAAGCCTTTTCCTAGCTTCCAACTGCCCCCCAGAGCCTCAGGGAAGGAAAGCGCTTGAATTAACAGAAGGAAAAGGGCCTAAGTCGGCTCGGCAGATGCCGTACACTTGAGTGTTCCCGCGACACTGTACCCTTGAATGAGACACAGGTAAGTGAGATCTCCCTGCCTGGGTACACAGAAGTTATCCCTTTACTAACCGTAATCCTAAGTTGGTGAGCCGTGTGATGGGCGACCATCTTACACAGTTCAAAGAGCACCTGATTCTGTCACTTGGGTAAACGGCCGCGTCATGTCATGATACAAAAACTCGCTTGATTTGTAAAGGGAAAGGCCTGGTGAAGTCACTTTTGACTCGGTGTTCGATAGTCTGACCGTAGTTATGCTAATTGTAGTGATATTCGTCAGTAGCTTGGTTTATCTTTATCCCATTTCATATATGTCCGAGGATCCACATAGCCCCTGATTCATGTGTTACTTATCTATCCTTACCCCTCTTACGCTAATGTTGGTTACTGGGGATAACTCTATTTAATTATTTCCAGGACGGGAGGGAGTAGGTCTCGTTTTATATTTGTCGATTAATTCTCGGTTCGCACGACTTTAAGCCAATAAAGCAGCTATTAAAGCTATGCCTGTTAATTGAGTAGGTGATTTCGGATCAGCTCTCGGGATTATTGGTCGTTTTACTCTTTTTTAAGTAGTGGACTCTTCTACCACTTTTGCTCGTGTTAGTGTTTTTTCTAAATCTAATCATTATTTTCTTTTTTGTAATATGGGATTTTATGCCATAACTGTTATTCGTATTTTACCTCTTGTCGGCGCTATCGGGAAATCTGCATAAATGGGATTGCATACTCGGTTACCCGACGCAATGGAGGGTCTCACTCCAGTATCCGCTTTGATTTATGCAGCTATTATGGTAACAGCAGGCGTATTCATGATAGCAAGGTGCTCCCCTTTATTTGAATATTCACCCAATGCTTTGATTGTTATTACTTTTGTGGGAGCTATAACGTTATTCTTCGCGGCAACTACTGGAATGTTGTAAAACGATCTAAAGAGAGTCGTAGCTTATCCAATTTGTAGTTAATTAGGCTATATGATCCCTGCTCGCGGCATTCCTAATTATTCAGTTAGCGTATTTCATTTAATGAATCACGCTTTTTTTAAAGCATTACCTTTTTTGAGCGCAGGTTCAGCAATTTATGCTATGTTAGATGAATAAGATATGCGTAGAATGGGAGGGCTTGTTTCTCTATTACCTTCCACTTATGTTATGATGCTTATAGGCAGCTTATTCTTAATTGGATTCCCTTTCTTGACCGGATTTCATTCTAAAGATGCGATTTTGGAGCCCGCCTATACCAAAGTGCGACTTGAGGGACATAAGACAATATGTATAGCCCTCCTATAAGAGAAGAGAAAAGGGCTATATTGCCATCTCAGCCCAGTGGGAGGCTCCTACCCCACCATGCGTTCCTTTGGGGAGGGTGTGAAGCATGGAAAACAAAGCAAAGAATAGACAATGCAACATAGAACCTGCTAAAAGAAGCAAGATTATTCCTTTTGATTAACCACAGTGAACTGTGCAACGACGCTTCGCTTCTACAAAGCGGCCTAGCACACACCTACGAGCTGTAATTAAATAGGCCCTTGCTCCTGTAGGGAAGGGATGTGATTTAAGACACGACGTTTGGTTGCGTGCTCCGATCGGCAAATGATCACCGGAGTATAGCACAGGATCGCTTTTCCTTGTAATAAAGTCAACATGTCGACAAGGTAAACCCAATGGGCTCCCCTCAGGAGGTCTGGTCGTAAGATCAGATACCGTCCAGTGGGCAGAAGACGATATGAAAAGCTTTAGCTTACCTTCAAGAGAGGTAAGATAGGCAACAATTTGCCGACCAAAGTGCTGACTCGAATCCTGGATAACAAAACACTATTGCCGGGCCACTTCCATTAACCACACAAGAGTAGAGGTAGTCGGGACTGTGAGTAGTACTAAGTAAATATGAGTCAATCGCGAAGTTACGGCCGGCGGGGGAAGGGAAAGAATTTGCCTTTCGTGCGTGCCCCGCCCCAAAAGAAGAGAAAAGAAAGATGTTACAACTGGGCTAGGGAAAAGCGAATTAGAAACAGGCAAATGCGTAACTTGCGAAGTAACATTACGTGTGTCCATCAGTGACTTGCTGAGGCCAGCCCAGCCGTCACTTTTTTTTGCTGCTTAAGCCGTATGCAAGGAAACTTGCATGTGCGGTTCAAAGAGGGGGGAAAGCTTGAAAGAGCCTATCCTTCCTGATTATACCATTAGTGGTAACTTCGCTTTCCGGTTAGGAAGCGTCTCTGTCTTCTTTACTTCCTATCACTCTTTTCGTTTACTTTTCTTAACATTTCTAGCACCAACCAATTCATTCAAGCGAGACATCTTATGATGCCACGATGCGCCTATTCTTATGGCCATCCCCTTGATCCTTCTGGCTTTCGGAAGCATTTTTGTAGGATACTTAGCCAAAGTGTGACCTGTTAGCCCATAAGTCAGTCCCGTGACGAAACGGCTGTTGCTCACCTAGCATGATCCAAGCAAAGTGAACAATAATTGAGGATTGGATGCGAGCGAAACTCCCGCCAATGGCTGAGATGTTCAGTCGACTCTTTTCCCTTTGTAGGAGGTCTGGCAGCCTCTGAGTCACAGATAAGCAAAAAGGAAGAGAGAAAAGAGGCCCCGGCGAACCTTCATAAGTGAACAAGTGTAAGCTTTGCCGCCCAACAGTATCCAGTACTGACTACATCGAGGGACAGGCCCAGTGAGCAAAGGGCAAAAACAAAGGGTACAAGCAGTGTCAGTTTTCGGCCTTGCATCGAACATCCAATGGACCATGGACTAATAAACAGCCACTGCATGAAAAGACTATGTCCAAGAGACCGCCCCACAAGGTACATCTTGCGCCTATGGGCCACTATAACTGTTCAATACACTTGAAACTGGAGTACCCTAATAAGGTTCCCTTGCGGTGGGCTGCCAAGCTACAAGCCCTACGGGAGCAGGATTCTCCGAAAAGCAAAAGCCCTAACAAATAAAGGCTAGGGATATGCCCATTTGGAGATTTAGGATCTCGATGGTCAATGGAAAGAGAAATGGACTATAAGTATATTTTACATAGATAATACTTAAACAATACCTTGATGGAAACAAATCCCCTGGCCCAAAGCTAAGGCAGTTGTAGACCTAGAATTTACCAACAAGCTTCTTGCCCCAACGAACGATATGAACAAAATGTATGTTCTTTAATCTAGGCAACTCATACAAAATGTACACGCAAGATTATAGTAATACGAGTCACACAGGGTAACCAAAAAACAAACACCCCAGACCTCGACAATGGGGTAAGTGGTGACCTTAGGGTCGCAAGGAATAGAGACGGCAAGAGAAGGTCTCCTGTTGGGTAGAAAGGCTATAGTACTCATTTGTTGAATATAGATACTAAAGCCTGAGAAAGAGAAAAGCGACTGCTTCGCACCTTTAGCTTTTATTTGTTTTGCCAACCACTAAACTAACAGGTGGAGGTGAGGTGAACCCCGCGCTGCGGAGTTGACCACACGAATAAAGGTTCAATGGGAACGCAAGTCCTCGAAAGCACATTACATAAGGGAGGGCGGGGAACTGGAGAGGGCCCTGAAGGTTCCTTTACTCGTCTCGTAAAGCCGGCCAACAAAATAACTTCCATTCCAACAAAACAAAGAATACTTGACAACAAAAAGACTTATAGGGCCAAAGGCTCCCGGGGCTATGCCAGGAAAAGCTGCACAACCCCTTCTTTCTTTTTACTTTCTTTTTTCAGTTGAAAAGTAATCGCCGAACCGAATAGTTGAATGGCTAGCTAAGAGCACATAAAAGTAAGACAGAAGCTTAGTAAAACGTAAAGCGTTTAAAATCAATCAACGAAACTACAAACAACAAAAAAAAAGCTTTGCAAACGCAAACAAAGGCCAGAAGCCTTTGTGGCCCAAAGAAAAATTGTTTAGGTAATCTATCTCCAGGTATACATATATTTAGAGATTGCCTTACATATCCGTATAGAATTGTTTTTTGAAACAAAGACTTAATAAAAGGCAACCTCAGCTCCTATGCAGGCATTGTCATATTGAAAATCCCTTTTTGAACCTTCGTTCGTAAAGCCAATAAAGATCTTCGATCCTGGGAGAAGCCGTATGAGGCGGGTAGAAGCTTCACGTACGGTTTTGAAGCCGGGCCTTTCTAGCAGCAATGGGGTGGCCTAGGGACCGATATGATGATTGGTTTAGGTACTAATTTTTGGGCCAATTCCCTTTCAATGCTACCCAAAAATGATATTCTTGCTGAATCTGAGTTTGCTACTCTAATCACTATCAAACTAGTACCTATTACGTTTAGCATCTTAGGGGCTCTTACGGCGTATAATGTAAATCTTTTTGCAAACGAATTACTTTTTGCTTTTAAAACCAGTACTTTCGGTAATAGACTTTATTGCTTCTTGAATAAGCGCCGGTTCTTTGATAAAGTTTTCAACGACTTTATAGTGAGATCGTTTTTGTATTTTGGATACGAAGTCTCATTTAAAGCCTTAGACAAGGGTGCTATTGAGATCTCAGGTCCTTATGGGATTTCGTATACATTCCGGAAATTGGCTAAGTAAATAAGTTAACTTTAAAGTGGATTTGTTGTGCGAGGAGTATGTCATGACTTGTTAGCCCTAAGCTCCGTGGTGGGTAAACGGTAAACTCGACTCTACGAGCCCAAAAAGCGACAATAGGGACGTAAAGGCCAGAGTTAATGTAGTGCTAGCAAGAACGTGAGTTAATAAGCCTCGGACTCCTTTTTTTTGTCCACAAGGCATGTTAAAATGAATAAAGGCATGGTAGGCGTATTTAACAAAGGTCGCGGTATGTTAGGTTTCGCTAAAGCAGGGAAAATTGCAGCCCCCTGCCTTTCCTTGATAATATGGAATCACGCTGCCGTCACTATACATACGGTAAAAGGTTTGAAAGGCAAAATAGCTAGAGCACAGGAAAAAAACAATCTCAGCAAGAGCCATACGTAACGACTACTAGTGCTCTTAAGGCTCTGGGATCTCCTGTAAACCCCCATACGATATATGACGGATATTAAGGGAAGCAGTAATGGGGACTATTTCGAAAGTGCGTGCTGCAGAGAGCCAGATGAGGGGAGATCTCCACGTCCGGTTCGGAGGGCAGTGGTATCTTGACCCTACTATCATTATGCCTTCGTTATGTTACCTGGATTAACTTTATTTGCGACTTTTTTTGGTATGTGGGATTTTTGCTTTTTTTGGGTGGATAATCGATCGTATCTTATTTTCATAGTTTGTAGTTTCCTTTTATAGATACAGATATAGACTTTCTTTTTTTTATTATAAAACAGAACTTGAAAATACAAACTAACGCTGGGGGAAGGTCCGATCCCTTCCCTTCCCGGAGGTATGGCTGAGCGGCTTAAGGCATTGGTTTGCTAAATCAACATACAATACATTGTATCATGGGTTCGAATCCCATTTCCTCCTACACTTTTCCTTGATGATTATGCTGAAGTACAGTACAGAATCGAAAATTACAAGACGCTCTTTCCCTATGATATGATGGCCAGGCCGTTACCTGAGCACTCTTCCCGCCGATCTTACCTTGGTAAGAATGTAACTGTGTCGTTGCCTCTGTTCCGTAACAATGAACAGCAAAAATAGACAATCAAAGGAAAAAGTGCAGTGGTCACCCCATTTGCCATCCCTTCAAAATGGCAAACCAAACGACACATAAGTCTACTTTGATAACTGTAACGGTAGCCGCTACCTTTACCTTATCAACGCTTTTTTGTTTTATTAACGCAAGCAAGCAATTCTATTTTTGCTTTCGTTTGCTTTCTCTCTTTTTAGAAAAGCAGCAAAAACAACAAGCTATAGTAGCGCTACAGCAGCTATAAAAGTAACCCAATCCCAGTCCTTCACGTTAAGCGGTCTCCTTTTCATGCTTTAGATAGCATAGCATCTCAGTCTCCTGCATTTATGTTATGGCCCTCGATTTCCCCAGCAGAAAGGGAACCCAACCCTTTAGTCTCTTTTTACCCGTATATAGTGGACCTAAAAGCATGAAGCCTTACTACGAGCCCTTCAGACATGTATGCAGCAAGTCTTTCTAAAGGATCTCTAAACACAGACGCCGATTTATGAAGATCTTGCATTGCTAGCTCTGCAACCTCCATCTTTTCTTCAAATAACGCAGCAGCACATGTGATAAGAAGATTCTTCACACGACTGCCAAGATTCAATGCTTTCAACAAATGCTCAAAGGAAAAAGAACCATGCTTTAAAGCTGTTACTGCACTTATTTCCATCTTGGTTTCTTCTGGAGCTACTGAATCATGCACCAGCTCCTTTATATTATATGCTGCTGTTTTTTAGTCAAATGATGGAAACACCCAACCATACCCGTAATGATAAAGACAAATGCCAACACGTAAGCCACTATTATTGCAATCAGAGCTCCTAATTGGCGCAAGTGGTGCAAGGACAAGCTATCTATGAAGGTATGGGATGTAGTATGGTGCAATGTCTGCATAGAAACGCTAAGGTTGCATCTCTGCTCTGGAAGTTTAGAATTTTGCTTAGCCTTAAGGGGTGAACTCTTCTCATGGTAAGCACTGAACCCAAGCCATACTCTGTGCATAGATCTTCATGCAGATGCTTGAAAAACGCAGGAATACTCCCTTTCCTGTGAACACATTTGCTTTGCACTAAGGTCAAGGACCTCTAAGCTACTGGAGTTGGCAAGGGATGCAGGAAATGGCCCTGTAAAGTTGTTAAAGCTCAATACAAGCTACTGGAGTTGGCAAGGGATGCAGGAAATGGCCCTGTAAAGTTGTTGAAGCTCAATACAAGCTTACGCTTGAAAAAAAGAGAAAGGTTACTACACAGTCGATAAAGTAAGCCAACCGCAGGGACTAAACAAAAAGGCGTCACTTAGCTAGTTATTCAGCTAAAGAGGTGCTCTCTCTTTCCTTTCGCAGGGACTAAACAAAAAGGCGTCACTTAGCTAGTTAGCCAAAGAGGTGCTTTTTTGTATATATACAAGAGATTAATTATGTTCTTATCTAACGTCGTCGTGTGTTTAAACGATTTCAATCAGCGCAGCGGGTTTCTTTCTTCATTAAGCTCAAGTGGTGTGGTAAAATAGGACTAGGTGTTTCTTGGTTAGCTGCATTTTCGTTATGATTGTAAGCTTTACATAGATTCAAGGCTTTCCTTTCATTCTCACTTGCCTTTTGCATATCTTGTTCACAGCTCGATGGCCGTACTAAGAATATAGTAAACATGCGCCTCGATAAGGCGCGGCTAGGACGGCTCGTTGGTTCTTCCAACGTGCGTTTCCTTAGGGTCTTGGTTTCACTTGTCTTCATCCCGCATTCGCATGAGTCAGTTTGAGTGAAGGGCTGCTTTGGTTCCGCACGCTAATGCGTTGTTGAGTACCCTTTTTTATTGGCCTTCCGCCGTAGGTTATCAACCTACCCTTGGTACGGAAATGGGATTACTGCAGGAAAGGAAAGGGAAGGAAAGGAAAGGAATTACTTCCACCAAGGAAGGATCAATAACTTCCATTCAAGCTGTTTACGTACCTGCGGATGATCTGACTGACCCAGCCCCCGCTACGACGTTTGCACATTTAGATGCTACAACTGCGCTTTCAAGAGGCTTAGCAGCAAAAGGTATCTATTCGGCCGTGGATCCGTTGGATTCGACGTCAACTATGCTGCAGCCTTGGATTGTGGGTGAGAAGCATTACAAGACGGCATAAAGGGTTAAGCAGACTTTGCAGCGTTACAAAGAACTTCAAGATATTATAGCTATTCTCGGATTGGACGAGTTATCCGAGGAGGACTGTTTGATGGTAGCTAGAGCACGAAAAAGAGAGCGTTTTTTCTCTTTTTTCTTTTGGATTTCTATTTAATATGCTAATCTGTATACGAATGGAGACGATCGGACTTGAACCGATAACTTCATGCTTGCAAAACATGCGTTCTACCGATTGAACTACGCCCCCGTCCTCGTTTCATGTGCAACACGTATCATGTGGGCAAACAAAACACAAGAGAGCTATTGCTCATACGTGCGTGCCTATAGCCTTTTTTCTACAGAGTTTAGACTTTATCCAAGACACGGCCCCATTTCATCACACTGTCAATGAAAGAGGCTAAATGTCATAAAGTAAAGATGTGTCGTTGGCAGCAAGCAGTAATAGTTCACGAATCTTTTCTCGGTCCACCATTTTGATTGTATCGGCGTTAGGGAGGGGATAAGCCGTCTTGTCTTCTCGGAAGGGAAGCCTTGAGGCCAAAAGCGAAGCGAAAAGAAAAAGGTTATGGATACAAGAGATGAAAAACCGCAATCTTGGATACAAAAAACAAAAAAAGTTTGAAAGATGAAATTTCAAAAGCCACCAACCGATAGTTATGGCTTCTTTTTTTCGCACTTAGATTTTTGGATAGATGCCCTTATACAGGAATACATCCGAGAAGAAGCGCTTGATAAACAAGAATTGCTTATCCAAAGATTCGCAGTTCTTATAAAAGTCAAAGAAAACCTGAAGGCAAAAAGGAACTAAGCTAGTGGCCCCGCTTTTCCTAGTTACTTATGAAATGGCACGTTGTCTATGTATTCGAGTGGTCTCATTGAATCTCTTCGGGGGTCTGCCCCCTGCCCCCATATACATCTTAATGATAATAGAAGCGTCGAAGGCCGATGCGTCGAGTAAAATCCAGGCCAGGGGAATCGCACAAGTAAGCGAAAGGGGCACGGCACCGAGTTTATCTCAAAGATTGTTTATCAACAGTAACATGGCTGGGTATTCATAACTTTTTCTTGCGTGAAACCACTTGCTCTGCTTTAGGTCGCTTCATAACTTAACTGGTTCGTACATAGCACGAGGCTTAATAAATAGAATAGGATTTTCTTTTGTAAAGCGTTTAAAATCAACGAGACTACAAACAAAGAAAAACAAAGAAAGAAAAAGAAAGCAAGCTGTAAGCAAAGAAAAAGAAAGGAAAAAGGAATATTAAGCACCATCCATTACCACGCGAACCACCGGGTTCATAAAAAAACTAGGGTAGAGTGTTAAAATAACATTCTACATGGTATTCTGGAAAAGAACTCAAACAACTAAGGATGAAACAAATCAACGTAATAGCTAGGTTACCTAAACGGGTGAAGCTCTCTGTCTTTAACCATTTAGGAATGCAATCATTGTTCTTTAATTGGCTGCTCCGCTCGGGCTTTCCCTCCCCACGAAAAACCCTTTGCTACGCTTGCATCTTTAATTGGGCTTTCTCTTCACTTGCCTTTGACCGTGGCTCTTTAGACTCTTAAAGGCATTTTCGTTAATCCTACCATTACGTTGAATGTAAATGCATTGTACTAATAAAAGATATAGCGCTTAATCGCTCGGGCTTTCCCCCGGAAATCCCTTCGCTTGCCATTACAGGGGCTAGCTTTATGTCGTAGGAACAAAGGTGCTACTAAAGCAAAGGAAGAGCTAGTGCAACTTGTTAATAACAACTTGTTTTCTAAGGGTAAATAGGGTTTAATTATTAACCATAATAGATTCTTTGTTTAAGGGTTAAATCGTTAATTTTAATGGCCTTTAATAGTTCACTATTAAAGTAAAGTCGTATAAGCCCTGGTCCATCACCTTATTGTCTAGCAATGCTTGGTACGTTGAGGCGAGACGGGCGACTCGCTTAGATCACCCAGCGGCAGTGTCAGGCCTTTACTGCTAAAGGATACGTCTTTACATTTAACAAACACTACACTACCAACAGTTCAGTTCCCTAGCCCCGGTTAGTTAACGTCAGGACAACTGTGAGAAGGGTCTCCGTGCCGTGCATGAACCGCCGCGATGCAATCATAGCCATAGACAACGCCAAACAGTTGCAGCTTCTTCAGTTCAGGGATACGAAGCAATCAGCGCTAAGCAGCAGCTTCGAGAATACAAAGCAAAGCCTCTACGTTCATTGACTGGACAAACAGTTATAAAATACGTATCTTCGGTGGTTGAAGGGCAAAGTGTTGACTAACGTCTACGGGCTTCAATTTTTTCATACTGGCCCTTCCCTTTTGCATGACCGAATAAGCGAGTAGCTATTACGTATTTCGGTATAGCTATCCCTCACTAATTCGTAGTTCGGTCGAGCAGTCATAGAAATCTATCACGGTTCATGATTAGACTTCATTCCACCTTGCAAAAAGTGGCATAATTGGCCCCGGCTAGAGCCGCGGTAGCTGCAGAATCGAGTAAGTAGACCACCGTATGGACAGATAGGCTTACCAGTCGACCGCCTTTCTTGCTACTAAAGCAGTGCCGCAGGCAGTGCTTGCTTGGTTGCAGGGATTTCAAAATACCTTTTCCCTGCCGCTCGGACGGACAATTAATTACGTTTCCCTGCCTCCCATTAATTACGTAATATAGAGAGTTGTTTCATTGCTCGGACGAGGAAATTAAGCAAACGACACCCTATTTGATCAAGGTATTTTGAAATCCCCGTGTCTGCGTGCTCGTTTGGGCACGAAGTTCACTCTAACGCCGTAGACACCGAGAGTTTAGTTGGTTGAGTTTCGAAGGGTAGAGCGGTAGCCTACGTTATAGTTCGTACAGTTCTTCGCTTCGAGGAGCCATAGTTGCCTACAAATAAGAATCAATCTGCCCACATTCTATCTCAAAAGAGCTTTGCTTTCCTCGCTTGGCAGTAGTTTAGTTTTTCGCAGCTCATGTAACTTAAAGGAGAGAGTCTGTGAAACGGCACCGGTTCAAGCCCGGTCATGAGCCAAACTGGATCGGAAGGATCATCTACTACTCTGTCATTAAGTTGAGCACTGGTATGGTGACTGGAGATTATTGGGGCAACCCTTTTCCGGAATGTAAGATGATCCGCCTTGCCGTGGCCATTCCGCTTACGGTTATTGGCTTTGCCAGTAACTAACTAAGAGATCATCAACAAAAAATGATGAAAAATAACCTATTCGAAACTTCAAAAAGTCTAACTCTTTCGATGATTAGCCGTCGGGGGGTTTCCAGTGAACTACCAAAAAGAAAAATCCCTTTTCGTTTGTTCGTTAAGAGTTACCCGTACGGTGTCACTCTAGAGTGACTCGGGAGTTCATATCGAATGTGTTTTCTTAGTGGTCGCCATTTCAATGTACGAATTTGGAAGGAATAAGCGGGGGCAATTTTTTAACTTGTTACTTCTATTCTTCCAATTCCGACAGTTCAGAAGACAGGCCGGAAGCGGAAACAAGCCAGCAGCCCGCCGAACAAGGCTCGACGCCGACAGAGAATTTATCGTTTCCTCCTCCTCCATCATCTTCGGGGGCGCCGTTATGGGAAGAGGAGTTTGGAGGGGATACTCGTGAAATCAAGGATGACAACTCCACTCCAGAAGGAGACAAGGCCGGACACGAATTGAGCTCAGGGCCGTCAAGCGAAGTTGAGGGAAGCCCTTCGTCATCGAAGAACAGGAAGGAGGAGGGTACTAGCGAGGCTCCCGAGACTAGCGAGGCAAAGAGCCAGAGCCCCTTTTCTTGACAACAAGAAGAGGAGCTGCTTTCCAAGCTGGATCACCTTGCACAATCACAAGTGCCTAAACGTTCTTGGTGGAACCGGGTTTTGTGTTTCTGTAGGGGACCAAAACCGGAGGAAGACACTCCTTCCGGAAATGAAGGGAACGGTCAGGATACTGGGTCGGGCGATAATGACCCCGGAGAATAGGAAGCACTGGGGGGAATTTCCTGGCTTTGCCCCTTCCTGCTTCCCGAAAAAGAGAATGGCAAGGATGAACCCGAGAATGAGAAAAGGAGCAGCAGTAGGTATTGGAAACGTATTTAGTCCTTTGACAAGCCCTGTGGCGTGAAATCTATCATTAGCCAAACAATTATTCGGTCTCCAGGCTTTGCCTTAACAAAAGCTATTGCCCTGTTTGCTTTGATGATGGCCTTTTCGATATTCTTCGTATTTTAAGGAAATCAATAAACAACCCTGAAGATAAGTCTAGATAAATAACGGTTACTTCGGGGTGGCCTTTGCTTTGGTCACCCCCCAACTAGGTAACATAATGGTAATGCGTTGGACTTACAGTCCTAGAATGATGGTTCGACTCCATCCCCAGTTTTTTTTAAGTAAACCCACTGTGGCATGACGGTACATGACAAGGGACCCTAGCTTAGAATGCAATGGATGTATGTGGGTTCCCCCCAGCTACCTACTCCTTTTGCTAGGGATTTGGACACGCGAGGAGGAGGCTCTGTTGCTAGCCCTTATTGACATAGAGCTACTGCCTTGGCAAGAGCTGCTGTCTTCGCTATGTCAACCGTGCATAAAGAAATGCCATAAACGTTGAAAACAAAGAAATTGCTAGAAGAATGTCGATTGATTCTACGACGTAAACGAATCATGATAATTCGTTGCAACTTGAAGTCCCGCCTTGGCAACCGCTACGTAGCATCCCAGGTTCAGTAAGCACATAGACTCTTAACAAGCTATGGGGCCGGATCATGTTAAGATGAAATGCCATTTGACCTCAGGTGCTGGCAAGGGCATCTAGCCAATGCCTTCCTGGCATGCGTGAATGCTGGGTTGTGAAATTAATCGTTTAAATGCAGAAGCCAACGATAGCACTATGACTACGAGATTAGGTCAGGCCCAAGGATTCCTCCCTTTACCGCGTCCTTTTCTATCTATCTATCACGGATTACCCTTTTAGCATTTGACCATGCCTATCTATTCGTAGCGTCTTAAAAGAGCTTTCGAAAGAATAGTCGTTTAATTTGTTTTTTTGGATTCGTCCGGAGAGAAGCAGTTAGTCGATTTACGCGTGCCGACCTTTTTTTAGAGCTTCGGTTCTTCCGCCTGAGCATCAGTGGAATAAGGACTACATGGCGCTAGCCACACAAATTCTTTGCTTTAAAAGAAAAGTTTTGTTTGCCTATATGATACGTGTTGCACATGAAACGAGGGCGGGGGCGTAGTTTAATCGGTAGAACGCATGTTTTGCAAGCATGAAGTTATTGGTTCAAGTCCGATCGTCTCCATTCGTATACAGATTAGCACATTAAATTTATAACTAGGCTAGGAAATTCAAATTGTAATGAAAACTTCCCTGTTGCCTGGAGCCCAGCACTACATTGGCCGGGACGCCTTACCCCTTGGCACGGCACCTTAAGCTAGGGAAAACCCGGCTAACCGCCACCCCGAGTCGCTGCCGGGGCCTGGTCAAGCGACTCAACGACGAGTGCACAGCGGCAGTTAATGCATGCTACATGCTCTATAGGCTCTTCTGGCCAAGGGAAAGCACCTACTTTAACCAAAAGAGCTCAGTACGGCACCTGTTCGCTACCACCTATACAGAATCGGTGGGTTACCCGCTTTAGGCTGTAGCCGAAGAACAGGCGGGGGGCTGCTACCATAGCCAATCTAAGGCGCGACCTTGAGGGGGTTCTAAGGGCGGCAATTGACCGTTTAATCCTCTTAGAGGAACTCTCCCTGAGCAAGGTAGACATGGTGGCTTGCCACACTGGCATATACGCCGGGCCCTCTAAAGCACCCGAGACATAGGAAGCCTACATATCAGGGTCCCTTCCCTATGTGAGTACATATTCCTTTGATGGGCTAGACATTTCGACTGCCCAAACCCAAAGCTCAAGCGCTGGCATTCATAAGGGTCAGTTTGCTTGCTGTTTTAGAAACGAAAAAGTTTTCTTGTCGAAGAGTATCTCAAGGATCGAAGAGTTTACATCTTTTCTTAATTCTTCACGAAAGTCGAAACCGTATTTTTCTAGGGCTATAGCGGGAATTGGGCTTATTTTAGCTTTCGTTGAAGTAATTGTTTTTCTATTTGTCTTAATCGTCGGCTTGGTCTATGCATGGCGAAAAGGAGTTATTTTGCAGCGTGGCTTCTCATCTAGTTTAATAACAACACTTTAAAACAAAGCCTATATCGTATCCTATACGTCACGTTACGTATTATATCATTCCTGACTTACGCAAGCAAAATACTTGATAACTACGACCCGTATAGGATTTCAACTCGTTACTACTTTAGCTACCCATCTCTTTAGATCGTTTTTTTACCCGGCTATACGTGCTCATGCTAAGGTGTGTGTCGTACGCGCTTTCGTGCCATCCCTTGCCCCACCTGGGGTAACCATACAACATCGTTAGTGGAATCTTGAAAAGAGATTAGTACGAGGAAGCCCATTGTCCTTGCGGCGCTTTTACCTCTCGCCTATCAAAGTGATGTTCTTTCACCGGTAGAAGAACTTGTCTAGAGAAGGATTTCCCGCTTAGATGCTTTCAGCGGTTCTTCCCTACCAACTTAGCTACCGGCGCTGTTACTGGCACAACAACCGGAACACCATAGGTTGACCTAACCCAGTCCTCTCGTACTAGGGCAAGCTTCTCGCAGTTCTCTAAAAACAACGGTAGATAGGAACCGAACTGTCTCACGACGTTCTAAACCAACTCACGTACCACTTTCATCGGCGAACAACCGAACCCTTGGGACCTTATTCAACCCCAGGATGTGATGAGTCGACATCGAGGTGCCAAACGACTCCGTCGATAAGAGCTCTTGGGAGTCATCAGCCTGTTATCCCGGCGTACCTTTGATCCGTTGAGCGAGAGCCCTTCCACACGGGACTCCCGGATCACTATGGCCGACCTTCGTCTCTGTCCGACTAGTAAGTCTTACAGTCAGGCAGGCTTCTACCATTACGCTCATAAGCTGTTATAATATTAGCTTGAGCCTACCTTCGCACACCTCCGTTACTCTTTGGGAGGCATCCGCCCCAGATAAACTACCCACCTTGCAATATCCGCTTCTGACAGCAGCGGCGGTTAGGCATCCAACGACGAGAGAGTGGTATTTCAAGATTGGTGGCGACATTGCCATCACCTCCATCTATCCTACACATTAAATCAAGGATGTCACTGCAAAAGTATAGTAAAGGTGACGGGGGTCTTACCGTCTAGCGTCCGTAGTACTCCGCATCTTCACGGAGAATTCAATTTCACTGAGTCCATGTTGGAGTCAGCGCGGGCAGTCGTTACCTGTAAGTCTTGCTAAACTTTTTGGTTTAGCTTGGGCCTTTCTCTAACCTTTTTGTTGTATCCATAGGGTGTGCGGTAGGGGCGCTTCATGTAAAGTT
>NW_028221522.1:0-58661 GCF_014529385.1 Adiantum capillus-veneris
ATCACCTTCCGATTTATCTCAGAAGGATCTTCTTAAGCTTCCTCATATAAAATTTTATTAAAAATGAAATAGCAATAGGCCATACAAAGCCTCTATTTTCTCTTGTATTGGCCTTCTTTACTTAATTTGGTACTCTTCATCTACCTCCTCTTTGGCCTGGGAAGAGATATCTATACTAATTAAAAGATACTGCCAGAACGGATTTAACCATAATCAGATCGGGAACACCATTATACAAGCCCTCATTCGGCATAACTGGCCTAGACTATTGTTTCAAAAAGAGAGTCTCATCTCTCTCATAAGGTAGTAGGCCCATACACAATGGGCCTACTACCGACCCATTGTGTGTGCCTGGGTTAGGGAGGGTACACACACACACACACACACACACACACACACACACACACACACACACACACACACACACACACACACACACACACACACACACACACACACACACACACACAGTTTTATTTCACTTGAGTCGGCTCTTAAATTGGACAAAAAAAAGCCTGGGTGTTTTTTTTGAAATAAACAAGATCCCTTCATCTACATCTCAATTAAGCCGTCCATTACATGATCACACAAACATCTATCACAATAAAAACATGTGTTTGGACGCTTGGCTAAAGGTAGGATACGAGTTGCCAAGACTACCCCATACTCTCGGTGTGTGGTGTACACACACACACACACACACACACCACACACACACACACACACACACACACACACACAATTACATGATGCCTTTCACTTGACTCATCTCTTAAATTTGACAAAAAAAAGCCTGTTGATAAGTATTTTGGCATCCATTCATCTACATCTCTATCGAGCCGCCCATTACATGATCACACAAATAGCTGTTGCAGTAAAAGCATGTGTTTTGGACGCTCAGATAAAGGTAAGATACGAGTCGCCAAAACTACCCCATACTCCCGGGTGCGTGGTGTACTGTTAAAATATCCTCTTAGGGGATGACCATAACTACAATACAAAAAAATCTTATGAGGTGGAAGGAACTGGGCTAACAGGTATAAACGCTGAGAAAAACCTGGCTTCAGTGAATGTTCTATGTAATAATACTGTGGCCCTAGGCCCAGAGCCTCAGTTACCATCGCCAATCTGATATTGTTCCTAAAATCGTGACCCAAAGGGTCACACGCGTCACTCGGTCCTGATATGTCCACCATTTAGTTTGAGATACAGAGCTTCCTAATTGTGGAAATAGATGAAGTTCATAACGGAGTAAAGTCGCTCTCCGACTAGATTCACTTGACTGATGAAGATGAGCTGGACACACCCCACGGAAACTGACTACTCGGAAGATTATCATTTTTTGTAATTATTCATTTATTAAGGAAACCTGATTTTTCACCTTGTAAATATAGATGAAGTTCATAATGGAGTAAAGTCGCTCTTCGAGTAGATTCCCCACGGAAACTGACTACTCGGAAGATTATCATTTTTTGTAATTATTCATTTATTAAGGAAACTTGATTTTTCACCTTGTAAATATTGGGACTTACAGAAGTTTCCAGATTGTATCCCAGTTTTGATAGTTAGATGGAGTAGATGGTTGATTTAGAACTTTAGGGTTTGAGAATTGTAAGGTATATATACCACTTTTTGACCTTAATGAAAAAAACCTTTTGTCATTTTTAAAAAGAAGTTTTTGAAGTCTGTGAGTGAGCGTAATGTGTACGAGAGAGAGTGTGAGCTTCATCTTGACGCTACGTGTGCACCGGTGGTCGGAATCGAGTGCGGAGAAGTGTAGTGTGTTGCCCCAGATGAGAGCTACGCGCCAATACATACATTGCGTGTGTACGGTCCGGTTTTGCGAGCTCCTTGTACGAGCTTCATTTGGTGATTTGGTGAGCATACATTGTCCGATTTTGCATTGCAGCATATCCACGCGTTCACATTGAGTAGAGCTACACATTAGGCACTTTAGATTTTGGAAATGAAGACTTGCAAATTTTGGCCAGACATCCTACGTGATTTTGCACCGGGTGTTTTGGGTTGGGATTTTAGGTCATAGACCTTAGGGAGAACGACCTATTGGTGTTAGTAGGGTCTCCTTCAAGTTCTCTGGTGTTTCGGGATTGTTTGATAGATGTTCGGCTCTAGAAAGCGTTCTAGGAAGTTTCCTCTTATGCACTCTTGAAGGCTATGACTTAGACAATTGGTAGAGACCTCTGTAGGAATTAGTTAGGAGTCGGTCGAGTGTAGTTGACACCTTATGCTTGCTTCCACGCGCCTGCGGGTTGAGCTTTGTCCTTAGGCTGACATTATATGTTAGGTGAGTTCTCGCTGTGCTGACGTCCGTCGTGGCGTATCCGTCCAACATTGGCGTCACTGTCGGGGATGAAAACCTTAGGTAGGTGACCGAGACTAGTCCTTGAGGATAAGGATTTTTGGCTTGCCAAGAGTCTCGTTTTACATTTAGATAGGATCAGAGGGTGGAGGACTCTCTGGGTCTTAGAGGGAGTCTAGGAGGCGTGTGTCTGGCCTAGATCCTTCGACTTAGGTAGATTTAGGTAGACTAAGATAGTTTTAGGTATTAGTTGAGTTCTTGAGTAGGAGTTGGAGTGGTAGAAGCGGTGAGAGGAGAGCTTGAGAGTCCGGAGAGGCCAGAAAGCAACCAAAACACCATTATGACCATTTCACATGATAAGTAGAGTAGAGTAAGTAGGACATCATGATTCAGAATCTAGAGCACTTCATGCATGTATACTTGCTTGGTAAATTCATCACAAGTTTGTAAAAGACGCAAAAGTGTGTTTGAAAGCCTAAGTGAAGTCCAAAAGTTACTGTGAGTGTTTCTGATAGAGCTGCAGAGCATCATGAGCATTTCTGTCAGGAAAAAAATTAATTTCAAGCCAGGAGACATCCTACGCGTAGGATGTCTACAGGCTAATTTGGTGGGAATTCTGGGATTTTGAGTTGACCAGCGTGTTCAGAAGGTGGGGTTTACCCTAATTTCAACTGGAAAGTGGAAATTTGACCATATCTTGATAGGATAAGGCCAGATAGACTGAAATTGCCAGACATCCTACCCAAATTGTGCCAAAGCATTATTTTAAGACCAAAACCATAAGATGGCTGCATGAGCAAATGACTTGCATGATATATTTAGTGACTGAGAGGGGTTTCACCTCATTTGGGTGAGAAAATTGGGTTCAAAGCACACTTTAGCACTTTTGACTGAAAAAGGCAAGAACAGCTAAAATTGATGACTTTTGAAATCCAAACCTAATTTTAAGTATACCACTGGGTTGCTGACATCAAGGGGAAGCTGTGGGTCAAGTCTGGGGTCAAACAAGCCAAAAAGACATCCTACGCGTAGGATGTCTTTTGTGTGATTTTACACTCCAAACCTAATTTTGAGCATACCAAAGTGATCAACAACTCAAGGGGAGCCTGTGTTTTGAATTTGAAGCCATTCTGATGAAAAAGACATCCTACGCGTAGGATGTCTAAAGCAAGAAATTGAAGCCATATACTGACAGTGGGCATAGCAAGGTGTTGTATAGCTTGAGGCAAGCCCCCTAGTCAATTTTGGTCCAAATTGGAGTTGATTAGTCTGATCAAGATCAGCAATAGGCTGTCGGAACAGATTTCTGATCCATTGACCAGCTTACAGGTGTCCAAATCAAAAAGTAAAAACAGCTATGGACTCAGCACATCAAGGGGAATCCATAGTGCAAAAATCCAGGCAAAACAAAGCAGGAGATATCCTACGCGTAGGATGTCTATTGAGGCCTACTGAAGAGAAAATTTGACTGGGCTTAGACAGTGAGATTCCATTTGGCTTAAGGGTTCCATAACTTCTTTTAGAAGTGAATTTGGACCTTGTTTGACCATTTGACGGAGCAAAGACTGAATTCATACTTTTTCACGTAAATTGACCAACATCCGAGGGAAGTAAAGTTCCAGAATAGCAGACCTAATCCAGAACATCAGCAATATATAAAATACAGTAGTGGTTGAGATTAACTCTCTAGTATACCGATCATTACTAAGATAACCTCTAAGCAGATAAATGCTTTGATTAGATTGCCGAAATTAAACGCTTGTGTACAGGTATATTCAACAGCAAAGCAAGAAGTTGTGCAGAGACTGATCCTTTGCCAGGTGAGTGGTTGGATTTGTGATAAATTGCATTGATAAGTTTGATGAATTTAAGATCAGGAAGATACATTTTTAGAGACCAGAAGGTGGTAGGTGACCAAGGTAGCTTAGTGTCCACCGAGGAGAGTGTAACTCAGGCAAGGCTAGATTCACTAGCACCGATTATTGAGGAAGGTAGTGATACTGAAACCTCATCAGACAAATCTTTCTTCATGATGGGTAGTCAACAGCCAGGAGGTTTCATATATGATGGACCAATGCCAGGAGGAAGCACCTCCCTAAATCCTTTGAATGATTCCAAGCTCACTGTGATCTTCCTAGAGGGAACAAACTCGAGGGGAGCCCTAGTCTATTCTGACTATCGAGGACGCAAGTGCATTTGTATCAAAGAGGCCGGCTCAGAGATTGGAAATAATCCGAGTCTATGATGATGGAGATAGATTCCGAGATGAAAAGGGGAACCACTATCTGATAGTAAGTAACCCTGAAGATTACAACAGATATGGAGATAATGTGGCAAAAGGGAAAAAAATGGTTTCAGAAGCTCAAGAACCGCCACCAAACATTGATCGGCCGTGAGCTATTTTTATGTATGATAAGAAAACGACCAGGGTTCCAACTTATAACGAGAACGTGGGAATGTACAAACATGAGAGTGAGGGTATAGTCGCTTACTTTCGCAGCAAAGAACCATACTTAAACGAATTAAGCAAAGACAAGGTTCTTTACTTATTCTCTTATGAAACTGCTATGGGGAAAGGTATAGTTTTTGTTGATAGATACAGGCGAGAATACCAACATATTCTTCCAGGGGAGGTAGAAAAGGCAACAGGTCCAGGAGCATCAACATATGCCCCTGAGGAAGTGCCAAGAGCCACCTACACCCCAAGCAAGTCGACAAATCCCTTTTTTGAAGAGTATGACGCTACCTCACATTCCACCCAACCTCAGGCGTTCAACAACCAAAACCAACCAGCAACTCAGCCATCATTGCAAGCATGGCTTCGACAGAGTGCAACATTGGAACATGACCTAACCCAAGATGGTTATCAAGCCGCACGAGGGCTAAGGGATCTGCAAGAACCACCACTCTATTCAAGGTATCAAGGAGAGAGTAAGCCAAAGACTCAAGGGTCAACAGAGCCTAGAGGACCACCCATAGAATGAGTTCGAAGAGATGAACCATCTCTGGCGAGAACTGTTAGAAATTATGGCTTAGGAGCACCATTGGGAGAGGAACCAGCCTACTACAGAAGACCTGAGGAGGTATATCGATTAGGACGTGGAGATCCAATGATGAGGTTTGTGGACCATCGTAGAATCAGACCTTCTCAAGTGCAAAAATGGGTAAACAAGAAATACACAGGAAACAGAGACCCAAGAGATCATGTAGCAGCCTTTGTGCGTGTAATTAGAGCCGAAGAGGTGTTAGACTTCCCTACCCAATTTGCAGGGTTTGGACTAACCCTAGAGGATGACGCTGCCACTTGGTTTGACTCTGTAGAGCGTAGAGACTTTGAGTCTATGGAGGAAGTGTTTGATGAATTTATCGAGGAATTCTCACAAAGGGGGATAGCTCATAATACGGTCTCACAAATCCATAAATTCAAAGAGAAAGATGGGGAATCTGTAGGAAAGGCATCCCTAAGACTAAAAAGATATGTTAGGTTCTGTCCTGTTGAAGAACTGCCCACTTAGTCCAGACTTATGCTTATATTCATCGAAGGACTAAGGAATGCGGATCTCTAGAAAGACTTACATATGAAGAGGAGCACGACGTTGAACGAGTTGACCAAGGAGGCTCTTTACCTTGTGGACAATTGTGCGGTCTACAAAGAGGGGGAGTTCAAGGACCTTGACGACGATTCATCTTCACAACAAAGTGGAAGCAAGTCTTCTAAGACATCACCGAAAGGAGAAGTAGCTGTAAACCAAGAGCTGCTTGTAGATGAAGTGCTAAAAAAGATTAACTTGTACGACAAACCCTAGGCTAAACAGCCAAAGTGGTGTGCTATTGAACAAAAATGGACAAACCATGGGACCGAGGAATGTTATTATAACAAGGGATATGTGAGAGAGAGACCTTATGCTCCCCAAGCTCAGGTAGCTTCTCCTCAAGTTCCATCGATGCCTAGGTATCAAGGAGGCAACCTACCAGTACCTGTAGGTGTAGAAAGACCACAACCGGTGTTGGGGCAACAACCACCCCTACCAGGATTACGACCAGTCGGTATAAGATACACACCAACCATAACCGAATCAGAGGATAAGGATTTGGTACCTATGCATGCATATTATGAAGATCCCAACGGATATGCGGCAAACTCTGCCTATTATCCATCGGAAGAACCCTCAACACCAGAACCATGGAGCATGATAGGAAGTACATGACCACCAACAGCTGCACATGCAGCAGGAGAAGGAAGATATAACTTAGATGAACGAACATTGTTGTTCATAGCCAACGGAGGCATGGGCGGATAGAGACATGCATACCAACAAAGGGGAGCTCAAGGAGCACCTCAACAACCCAAGGGACCCTGCCACAAGTGTGGTGGAGACCATTGGCTAAGAGACTGTCCTCATGATGAAATCATTAGAGTCAATGCATATTGCATTGAGTGTGGAGTTACTCATTTGATTCCCGATTGCCCTAAAAACCCGAGCAAAGGAGCAAAACCCACCTTGAACATGCTAGAAACAGTACCTTCCAGTGGAGGGTCGAAAAATGAAACAATCATACCTATTCAGGTGGTGACACGAGCCCAAGCTCAAAGAATGACGAATGAACCCATAATTGAAGAGCCAAAAATCGATGCCCAAAGTTCAGAAACGAAAAATCAGAGAAGAACTTGGAAAGCTAGAAAGGCGCGTATGAAAGCCAGGAAAGAACGAGAGCAAACTGCTCTATCCGAGGAGTTGAAACATACAAAGGATAGGTTAGAGTGGTTAGAGGATCTAGCTAGTGTAAGCTCACACACCACGGCAACCATAGCACCCAAGGAAATAGCAGAGCCCAAAAGTGTAGGATCAGGAGGATCTGTACTGACAGACAAGGTAAATGAGTAGTTGGATGCGCTTCTAAAAGCTTATGAAGCCAGACCCAAAAAGAACCAAACCCAGGAGCAAAGGTGGATGACTTATGCATATACGGAAATAGAAAAAGAAAGGTTGGAAATGTATAAAAAGATGATTGAAATAACTCAATCATTGATGGAAGACCAGCTGGGTAAACCTGCAAATTTGCATGAAGCACCAGATCCAACCCCTATCCAACCAACTTTAGAGGAACAAGTAGAAACAAAGGAAAGACTCACTAATGCCTATGAGTCCAGAGGAGAGCCTATCATAGTGCCAAATACAACAGATGAGGCAAGTGATAGGTTCCAGCCTAAAACATTGACAGAAATGGGTAAGGACTGTAACGGTCTAGATGATCTGTGGAAGCAAATCCGTGAGGCCAACGAGGCTAATAGGATGAGTAACTAGATGAATATCACAAGAAAAGACAAGAATATGATCTCACCTCCTATTGAAGAATTTGAGGCAAGGTCACAAATGAATTTTGAGATACACTCACAAGGGGGAGACCAAGGATCAATTAGTTCGGGGCACAGCCAACCAGACTCACTGAAAATTTTACCCTCTTACCTGGGAGAGTATGAAGCCAAGTCCGAAGTGAGAGCAATCCCATCTCAAAGACTTTCTTCTAACAAAGTAATGGATTCACAAGGGTTGATTGAGTTATTGTCCACCCGGTGGCATGCACAATCACATTAGCCGAACTCCTCAGGTTACGACCAAACATGTGAACCACAGTAGGTAAATGCCTAGAAAAATTTGGAGTGAAAGACCCCACCTTGAGACTACAAGAAGGGATTAGAGATTTGGACATGCCTCAACTAAACACTAGGCCCGTACCATTAAAAAAGCTTGGAGAGTATTGCGAGGGAGAAGATGGAAACACCACGCTACCACTAGAATTCCAAGGAGTAGTTTCCAAAGCTATTCTAAAAAGTGGAGCGGGAGTTGCTATCGCCACCAAGGAAATCTGGAAAAAGTGGGGAAAACCAGCTTTAAGAGCTACCAGAATGAAATTGCAATTGGCAGATGGGTTCATGGAGAAGCCTCTAGGACTCTTAGAAAAGGTGATTGTCACTTCGTGCGGGATCGAGTATGAGCATACATTTGCAATAGTCGATTTCGACAAAAAGAACAATTATGAGATCATCTTGGGAAGACCATTCATGCGACAATTGAAGATGGTCCAAAATTGGGGTTACGACCACATATACCTCAGATATGGCGAGACAACAACTAAAATACACCTGAAAGACCATAGTTACAAAGATGTGAACCAAACACCTGTGGAAGAGTTTGATTCAGCTACAGTAGCAGGATCGGAACTCCCAGCATGGTTAGGGCAACAAAAAGAGCTATGGAGGTGCGGAGCTTCACATTGTGGAAGCTTAAGAAGGGAGGACTGCATCTTAGAAAGAGTGATTGAGGACAAGGAGTATATTCTGGAACCTTTCCCTGAAGATGCCTTGGAACCTCTAGAATGGAAACACATTCTAGCAACATTGGATTTTTGTACCATTACAGATAGTCCAACAACAAAATTTTGCGATAAGGATGGCTATGATGCGCTACCCTACTACATGGTAAGCATTATACCTGGAGAAGATGAGACGATAGAACCACCAGAACAAGAAGAGTTTTATAACTCCTCTGAACATCTGGAAGTAAATGATGATGCAGATAATGAGTGTCCAAATACCTCAAGTGAGTGTGGAAGGGACACCGAGAATATCAAGTTTTATGATTTTGCTAATCAGCACCCTAGATGCCAGGAGCGCTATAGGAGGAAACGAGCAGGAAACAAACTGAGAGAGAATATGATGCCCAGGATAAAAGGTAAAACTCACTATTTGATGCTTGTAAAAGCAGAGGATTGTGTAAAAGACCAAATATCAGGAAAATTCTCAAAAGATCGAAGGGAAAGAACGCAAGAGGAAATAAAACAGGAACGAAAAGCTAAAACAGAAACAAAATCACAAAAATCTCAAAAATAAAAAAAGAAACAACAAAAGACCAAGAGTGGACCAAACTAGAGCATAAACAGAAATACCTAGAACTGAAACGGTCTTTACGTGAGATATGGACTACTGAGGAAGATAGTGATGGTAAAGGGGAGTCACAGAAAGGAAACATGAATGTACCATCACACTATCGGAAATTTACCATCCAGGACAGAAAAATCATCATGACACCACCAGTCAGGGAAAGAACCAACCAAGAATCTTACGATGGGCCAGAAAATGCAAAAGGATAGACCTCGTGGAACCAGGTGAAAAGCCTCAGCCGGTCTATATAGCAAACGATTTAGAGCCTGAAGAAGAAGAGCGGCTAACACAACGTCTCAAGAAATATAAAGATGTGTTTGCATGGTCCCATAAAGACCTCAAAGGAGTTGATCCATCGATATTCCAACATACAATTCCTTTGAAATCGGATGCAAAACCTAGCAAACAACGTCCTTACACATACAATGATACATTTGCTAAACGAATCAAAGAGGAGATTGACAAGTTGATGGAAGCTGAATTCATCTATGAAATTGAACATACAAATTGGGTGTCACCCATTGTGATAGTTCTAAAAAAGAATGGAAAACTGAGAGTGTGTAAACCTCAAAAAGGTAAATGCACCCACCATAAGGGATAATTATCCCTTGCCAATCACAGAACATGTACTTGAGCGGGTGGCTGGAAAATGGGCTTATTCCTTTCTGGATGGGTTTTCAGGATACAACCAACTGGCAATTGCAAGGGAGGATCAACACAAAACAGTGTTTGCCACAGAATGGGAAATTTATGTGTATCGAGTTATGCCTTTTGGCTTAACTAATGCCCCAGCTACCTTACAAAGGTTAACGACGCACGCGTTCAAAGAATACCTGAGAATATTCTTAGAAATTTACATGGATGATCTTTGTGTACACTCTCTTCTACGAGAGGAACATATTGACCATTTGCAAAAGGTCTTTGAAAAATGCAGGACATATCGAATCTGTCTTAACCCGAAAAAGTGTATATTTATGGTTAAGCAAGGCAGCATCTTAGGACATATTGTCTCAAGAAATGGCATAACCACTGACCTAGACAAAGTCAAAGTCATAGTAGACCTACCCAAGCCTACTAATACGAAACAAGTGTAATCCTTCATGGGACACTGCGGATATTATCAAAGATTCATATACATGTATGTGGTCATCGCACAACCTTTGTATCGTTTGCTAGTCAATTTCGACTGGACCGAGGAGTGTGAAACTTCATTCCAAAAGCTGAAAGAAAATCTTATATCAGCACCTGTACTTAAAACACCAGATTGGGAAAAGATATTCTATGTTCACATTGTTGCTTCTGCATATGCAATCGAAAGTATTCTGGCTCAACGTGGAGACAGAACAATGGATTTTCAAGTTTGCTATGCAAGTCGATAGTTAAACAGTGCGGAAAAGAACTACACAACCACCGAACGAGAAGGGTTAGGAATGATTTATGCTGTGAAGAAATTTCTGTATTATTTGCTCGCAAACAAATTTGTGTTCTTCATAGATCATCAAGCTCTTTTGTATTTGGTAAATAAACCATGCAATACAGGGAGAATTGTACGCTGGTTTATTCTATTGCTAGAGTTTGATTTCACAATGGTGGTCAAAAAGGGTAAAACCCATCTACGAGCGGACCATCTTTCAAGGCTACACAATGGGGAAGCTCCTGAAGGAGTAGATGATGACATACCAGATGCTTATCTTTTCAATGTTGAAATGATACCCAAATGGTCACAGGAAATGTTAACCCTCACGGCTCACGGACACCCTATCACCTACGAGACGGGCGTTGTAACCTACGGTGGACATTGTATTATTTATTTGGTAGAGTCAGGTACCGGGCTTGTCGGTCCAATAGGAAAAGGGTAAGAGTGATCGCCGATGAGAGGCGCACTCTAACTGGGACATTCAAGGGATTAGTTGGTTAAGCATGGGCGCCCAAGTGTGAATGGGGTGAGCTCATATAAAAGCCAACTAAACCTAAAATTCACTCATTCTCTCATTCGTGCAATAGAAGAGTGCTCTTGCTCCATCTCCATCTCCATCTTCTTCTTCTTCACCTCCTTGTGTGTGTGTGTGTGTGTATGAGAGAGAGAGAGAGAGAGAGAGAGAGAGAGAGAGAGAGAGAGAGAGAGTGATCGAGCATTGCTATGAAGAAACGGCGGCGGCGAAGCGGTTGAGCACGGCACGACTGCAGCTTCTTCTTCATCGCGGCGAGGAATCCACCACGAAGGCGAGCGTAGAGCGGTGAGTGACACACCCTTTGCTCTCTTGAGCTTGCTAGATTAGTCTTGTTGTGTACTTGGAGCCATTTGTGGCACGCACACGGTGTATCGGCAAGTCCCTTGCTTTGACAGTGCGGCAAGGAGCGCACATTTTTGGTGCCGTTGCCGGGGAAATGCCCTACACTAAGCTCGGTTAAGCACCTTACGCTTTCTCGTGATGCAATTTCAATTGAAGGATTTGTGAAGAAGGAAGGTGTGTGGCTGTGTGGAGAAGATTTTTCTTACACTGTACTGTCTTTTTTGTTTTCTGTAAAGAAGGAGTTACAATTTTTTTGCAATGTATTGTTAGAATTAAGGTAATAGTTATGGAATGTTAGTTCTGTAAGGTTAGTTTTGTAGATCTGTTAGCTACTGTAGTACTGTGTAAACAGTGTTAGAGTGTGTGTGGCAGTATCTGTATTAGCTGTAAGTAGATAAGTTAGGTGTAGGTTAAGTGTGTGTGTGCGCGCGTGCGCGGCGACTAAAAAAAAAAATAAAAAAAAATAAATTAAAAAGAAGGATCGGGCTGGGGATCATTCCCCAAGCTCAAGCCCAAACCCAGACCTCAGTCCTCAGTTTTAAAATATAGTTTATACACCTTTTTATATTTAAAAACTATTTTTAGGATTTCGAGGACTATAAAGACTATTTTTAGGATTTCGAGGGCTTCACGTAGCCGAATAGGGAGTTGTGAAGCACAGCACGTTCCTTTAGCCAAAACGCTTGTCTTGAGCTATTACATGCCATATTTTGTGGCTTGGTTACAAAAAATAACCAAGAATAGCGAAAAACTTGGGTTACAAACACCTAAAAAAAAAAAACTAAGTGAGCGGCCTTCACGGGCACTCACCAACGCGCTTAGAGTGTGGAGGTCACATGTACCTACGCCCTGAACGAGTGTTAGAGAACGAGCATATTGGTAGTGCCTCCATTTACGCGGGCACCCATTATTCCTCCACCCTAGGTTCTGGACCTTCGGCCGGGACTCAACGTAGCGCGAACCAAGATCCTCATATCGCGTCTAGTGATTCTTCCTCTGACTACGAAGTCATGGAGGGGTATCCTACACCAAACCTTGATAGTTCAAGTCAAGACATACATGCCATGGGCCCATGGCCCGGGTCCAGCATGTTTAGCCGCTTAAAAGAGACCCTTAGTAGAGCTACTCGCTCTGAACATGCGGTTAATGAAATAAATGAAGGGAGTGGGGAAGTAAATTCGTCATTCATGCCTAAAATAGACCCTATGCTTCTTGAGAGTGTGCATGTGAATATTCCATCCACTGCACCTCCTGATCCTTTAGGACTATCTCCCTCTGAGGTTCTACTACGCGATGGTAGGAGTCTTGCCGAAGTGCAAGAGATTGAACGTTATATGCAAGCAACAAGGGAGAGGGAAATTGAGAACCTACGAAGGCTAGAACAAAGTCGAGCCCTGAAAACAAAGGCTCCTATGACAACAATCATGCCAGCCGAGCAACCGAGTGCTCCCAAGGTAGCAGTCACGGAGGGGCAAGCGATGGGGAGCAATAATGCTTCCACTTCGAGGGAAACCTCCAGCACGCCAGGCCTAGATGGGATATTCCTAAACGAAAATTGGGAGTATGACCTACAAGCAGAAGCTTTAACTGATCGATACACAGGACACACATATCATGTGGGTTGGTTAGATGTTCTACAATCCACATCGGGTGCTACTAGCATAGATGAGCAACAACAGAAAGTCTGTGATGTCCTCCATAGGATTGTCAAGTTAGAAAGACAGAACACAGGGATCAACAGGCCTAATGAGATTCTTGGATACGGGAAAGGCCAACCAACCAACCCTGTCACAAATGGAGACTCCCTCAATGAGCCCCATTGATCCTCCATATGTTGTTTCTCCAGGAGCCTCAGTACAATCTGAGCCCACAAGTGGCAGCTTTACCTTCCCAGATCTAGCTCATCTTTCTCTTAATGACACTACGGCTACCATCCATATCCCAGTGGTGAGCATGACAAGAAGTACACCATGGAGTTCATTTGTTAACACTGCGCCGATGCCTAGTAGCACAGTGCCCCCAACTATACCTACATGTATGTATCAATCGTGTGCACCTGTCGTACCTCAGCCTCATGTAGCTCCTACACCTCCGATTATTCCAAGAGCTTACAATCCACAATGGCATTATCCAAGCTCTTATACAAGTGGAGTCATGCCATTTAATAATAACATGCCATATCAGGCACCCCCTATGCCTAGGGCCACGCCTGTAAACTTTGGACCACCGTTTGGTACACCACCATATGAAATAGAGGACCCAAGAGCCGCGCGTATGCCAAGGTCAAGGCCAACTCCCATCTCACATGTGGTTCCAGGAGCACATACACCCATTATACCTGCTCAAATAGGAGATTTGGCAGCATTTGCTCAAACTATCGGTCGCTCTATTGCGGAAAACATGCGTAGTGCACCTGGTAGAGAGCCTAGGAGCAAGGCAGTTCAAGTAGCTAAGCTCACACAGAAATTCAATGGAGACGGAGATGCTAGAAAGCATATGGAAGTCTTTGAACATGTGTGCGATTCCTTGGAAGAGCACAATGAGCTACATAAGTGTAAGGCTTTGAGTTTGACCCTAAGCGGAAAGGCTGGAGATTGGTATAGAAACTTAAGAGTAGAAGAGAAAATGATCTAATCTACTCTTAGGAGACTGTTCTTAAAAGAATACATACGAGAGGGAGTACTTTGGGGTGTAGCCTCTCAGCTCCAGAAAGCCCAACGAGAAGAAGGTGAATCCGTGAGAGACTTCATTAGTCGCCTAAAGAATTAATTCTCGATGCAATCCAAACGAGTGATTCAACAACAACCAATTGCTCGATAGATTCATTAGGGGACTACGACATGAAAGTATTTATAATGGCCTAGTCATTAGAGGTATCACTACTTGGGAAGCAGTCACCATGAATGCAATCCAATTGGAGGATAATTTAATGATTACAGGACAAAGAGTGTCTGCCGAGCCGAAGTCTAGTAGCTCGCAAGCATCAAGGCATGAGCCAATGAAGATAAAGCCAATCGTGAAAGAGCAAACGATATCTGAGATGACTTTGGCAGATCTCACCAAGGCGATCCAAGAAAGCCTTAGGGGTAATCGTGCTCCACAAAACACTCATATGTATCCAAGAAGGGAGCAGCAATGGTGCTCAATTTGCTTGGGCCCACATACTACGAGTGAATGCCCTACTTTCAGAGTAAAGTTTAACGGGACTTGTAACGCGTGTGGTAGGTATGGACATCAAGCGAAGGATTGCCTAATGCTTAAACGCATCATGGAAAATAGACTACCTATAGCTTGGGCAGACTCACCTCGAGTTCCTGCATTGATGCCTACCCCACCCATGGAGCAACAGTTTCCATTACAGCACATGGTCCCTAGAACCCAAAATGTGGTCCAAACCACACTGTTGCCACCTCCAGTGCTAGGACCGCAACCCCCTCATCCAAGAGTTACACCTATGAACCAAATAGGTTGCGAGTCATCTAGTACTTATGTAGATTGCGAAGAGGACATAGACTCTAGTATCACCTATGGAGTCGACATGCTTGAGGAGTGTCCCATGTACTATATGGAAGACCATTGGGGACAAATCAAACTGGTATATCAAGCTATTGCGCTAGCAGCAAGAGGCCAAAACATTAATAGTTTTGCCAGGAGACCACCTCTTCAGTGCTACGAATGTGGTGGACCACATCGAGTAGCTGAGTGCCCCAGTAGAATGAAAAAGAATGCTGCACTAATGCAAACAAGTCAAGGGAGTGCATTGGCAATGCCAATACTCACTTGTAATCGTTGTGGCATAGATCATTTGATCGCACAGTGTCCTAACAATCCAAACGCACCGAAAATCACACCATTGAACATAATAGAGATTGTTGATGGGACACCACCAACTATAAACATAGCACCAGTGAATGCACTCACACGGTCGATGCTCCAAAAGCAAAATTACATCCTCGAACAGAGAGATGCTGCATCCATTGGCCGAGCGAGAAAGAAGAAAACACGAAGAAAGAAATCCCTTAATGCTTCTAGCTCAAAACCTAGTTCAAAGACTAACATAGGGACATGAGAGGATCCCGTGTATATGAATGACCTTGAGGATGACTCAGATTCGATAGAGACCACGGAGACCAAAACTGTTACTACAAAGGAAAAAGCCAGTGAGGAGGATCACGAGAGGGAATTATGACGAACACCAAAAGAGTATTCAAAGTTAAACCACCCAGTTGCGAACCCCCAAGATAAGCCACGAGAGACAAAAAATGAGGATTGCAAGAGAAAGATTGGAACCTATCCAAACCCAACAGTGGAAATTGAACGAGTCCAACAACTGAGGGGTTTGGTGGAAGAAACTCAACGAAAATTAGAACCTGAACCCAAACATATCCAGACGTCGGACACAGTGTTTCCCACACAAGTTCAACCTCACAAGAACTACAGTCCGTTAGCTATACCCAGTATCATTCGGGAAGAGAGTGAGGGTAGGACATCTGAAAGTGGACACACACCTTTCCTACTAGAGAGAATGTTCAATGAGGGAATGCCCGACCCCCTTGAGGAAGTGGAGATTCCATCTTCACCATTCTCTTGTCAGGGTCCTACGTCCCACAAGATGCCATTAAATGCTGCCAAGCTGATGGATTTCATGTCCTCAGAAACACGTACGACTATCATATCTAAGTTATACGGAGATCCAGAATTATTCCTAGCACTGCGACCGCTTCTCAATGGAGAATTACAGGCCAGATTACCACAGTTTTCACATATGAACAAACCTGACTCGGTGATGTTTGATGAGGAACATTTAGCACCACCATCTAACCTAGCAGGACATGAATCTGTAATTGAAATACCCGTTAACAAGTTGGGGCAATACTTTGAAGGTGATGAATCTAATGCTACTCTACCAATCACTACTAAAGGATTAACTATAAAGGGGGTCCTTGACGGTGGTGCGGGAGTCAGCGTGGTGACAAAGAGTTGTTGGGAGTCTATGGGGCGACCTCACCTTGAAGCCACAAGTGTAGTAGTAAAAATGGCTAATGGATCTATTGTTACGCCTATTCGAATGCTAAAGGATCTCAAGATCAAGGTCTTGGGACACAAGGTAAGGAAGACTTTCATTGTTATGTATTTTTCCAAGCATCCTATGTCATTTGAGATGATCTTAGGGCGTCCATTCATGAGGGAATAAAAAATGGTGCATGACTGGTCCAAAAACCACGTCTACTTATAGTTCCAAGACTCTGTCATTCGAGTTGATCTTTTAAGTGGTCGAACGCATCCTCTAGGAAATAAATTCATCATTGATAATCGATCAGACACAACAATTCACTCAGCTCCATTACAGTATTGTTACACGTGTAACGAAGACACGGATATTGGGGAGAACTCTCCTTATATGGATATCCTACCCGGAATGGCTGAGTCAGACAATGTCGATTGGGTACACCTAGCGGCAACTATAGATACATGGGGAGCTAGAGGAACAACTTGGGTAACACCAGATGGGGAAGAGATACCACACATTCCACCATTAAACATGTTAGGTGTAGTGCATGTAACATTCGATGATAAGAAAGAGGCACACCTAACTGAGAGTGAAACCGATGATTCCTCAAAGGCTTCAGGCCAATACACATCAGAAACGGAATCTCAAGGAGAAATGGATTCAGAACCTGAGGAGACATCGAATGAACCAAGTATAGAAAATAAATACTCAAGGCCTAGTACGACCGTCTATGGTAATTTATATGAGAGTGAAGAAGATACAAGCAAAAACCTATCAGGCGAGTCGAGTTCAAACATTTACCAAAATCAAAACCTTAACAAGAAACAAAGGTCATATAAGAGACGACGATATCGAGCAAATGTGAGAGCTAGGATAAACAAGGAAAGATCTACTGCAGAATGGCTTAGCTATCTAGGGGCATGTGATGCTCATCGAAAGCTAGTAGACAATTGGGGTGAACATCTCCGGAGTGTCATGTGGTGCAGCCCGCGACCCATTGACCTCGCTCAATTGGAGGTTACAGAGCCAAAATTGAGTCGAACTATAAGAAAACGTCAAAACCGAGAGTTAGCACAACAACAAAAGGAGGCAGAACTAAAAGAAAGGTCTCTGTCAGGACAAGAGCCTGCTGACTTACATACGGCTCCTGAACATTTTAAATCTTATACAATGGGGGAGCGAAAGGTTGTGTATGCCAAAGCCCAACGAATACCTACCAATGGAAGCAGTGGAGTCTATGATGGTCCAGCGGTAGTTAAAGAGATAGAATTAGCAGAACCAGGTGAGGAGTCTAAACCAGTCTTTATTGCTCAAGACCTTACCGAAACTGAAGAGGCTGTACTTAAGGATCTCCTCAAGGAATACAAGGATATCTTTGCTTGGACATATCATGACATGAAGGGCGTTCCACCTTCTGTGGTGCAACATGCAATTCCCATGATCAACACTGCTAAACCCGTCCAGCAACGACCCTATCCAATGAATCCTAAGTACGCCAAAATTGTACAAGAGGAGATTGAAAAACTTATCCAATGTGGATTCATATACCCTATTGAGCACTCAGAATGGGTTTCTCCAATAGTCATTGTGCCAAAAAAGAATGGGAAACTAAGAGTGTGCGTGGACCTCAAGAAAGTTAATGCAGCCACTAGGAGAGATCATTATCCCTTGCCATATTCAGAACATGTGCTTGAAAGAGTTTCGGGCAAGGAAGCTTATAGATTTTTAGATGGGTTCCCTGGTTACAATCAAATCACAATTGCATTAGAGGACCAAGCTAAAACTGCTTTTATCACAGAGTTTGGAGTGTTTGCATTTCGTGTTATGGCTTTTGGCTTAACAAATGCCCCTGCTACATTCCAACGATTGATAAACACTTCGTTTAAAGAATTTCTAAGGGAGTTTTGTGAAGCTTTCCTAGACGAACTTTGTGTTTATTCTTCTTGGGAGAAGCATTTGTTATATCTACGAAAAATATTTGAAAGGTGCAGATTTTATCGCATCTCATTGAACCCTTTCAAATGCCAATTTTGGGTTAAGCATGGAGTCATTCTAGGGCATATAGTGTCCAAGAACGGGATATCCACAGATGAGAGTAAGATTAAAGCCATTGCCGATTTGCCACCACCTACGAACTATAAAGGAGTTCAAAGATTTATGGGCCATGTTGGTTATTATCGAAGGTTTATTTTAAACCTTGCTGAGATAGCGTGTCCATTGTACAAGCTTCTTATCGAGTTTCACTGGACGGAAGAATGTCATCAATCTTATGAGTTATTAAAGAAGGCCCTAACAAGTGCTCCAATCCTGCGAACACCTGATTGGAATGTACCTTTTCATGTGCATATTGATGCATCAAATTTTGCTATTGGGTGTGTTCTAACTCAACCAGGAGAACATAAACTGGACTACCCTATTAGCTTTGCAAGTCGCCACTTAAATGATGCCGAGATGACTACACTACTACAGAGCGCGAAGGTCTAGCTATGATTTACGCAGTAAAGAAATTTTGCTATTACCTTCTTGCTACCAAGTTTGTGTTTTATGTTGATCATCAAGCATTGCTATATTTGGTAAACAAGCCGTGTTCCACAGGTCGAATTACACCATGGTTGTTAATTCTTCTTGAGTTTGACTTCACCATTGTTGTGAGGCCTGGGAGGAAACATGCATGGAGGATCATTTATCTCGTATCCCTAATGGCGAAGCTCCTACGGGGGTTGATGATGAATTGCCTGATACTCTTTTGTTCATTGTTGAGACAATGCCTGAATGGAGTGAAAAGATTGTTAACTTCTTAGTTAATGGTTTTCCACCCAAAGAGCTGCGAAATGATATAGCTCGAAAATTAATCAAGGAATGCGAACCCTGTTGCTTACTGGCTGGAACTCTCTATAAGAGAGGAAAAGATGATGTTCTTAAACGCTGTGCCTGCGAGGATGAGTATTTATACATTCTACAAGAGGCACACATGGGCGTAGCTGGTGGTCACTTTTCAGGAAAGTTGACTGCCCGAAAGATCTTACAGTGAGGCTATTGGTGGCCCACTCTGTTTAAGGATGCATCACTTTTTGCAAAGGGATGTGATGAATGCCAACGCTTCAACAAGCCACAAAGAAGGGATAGGATGCCTCTACATCCCATCAAGGTAACCCAACCATTTGAAACGTGGGGCTTAGACTTTGTAGGACCGATTAATCCGGCTGTACGTAACACGCAATCACAATATATCATTGTGGCTACCAACCATGTAACCAAATGGGCTGAAGCAAAAGCAACACGAAAGGCGGATGAAAAAACAACAGCTAAGTTCCTCTTTGAGAACATTATCACACGTTTTGGATGCCCCTTTGAACTTGTGAGTGACAATGGAACTCATTTTATAAATGAAGTAATAAAAGAACTCACATCAAACTTCATGATATCTCACCACAAGTCTACACCCTATTATCCCCAAGCAAATGGCCAAGCTGAGAGTACCAACAAAACTCTCATCTCCATTTTGGCAAAGACAGTTGAGGCTAATCGCATTGATTGGGACCTAAAGCTTACATCAGCTTTATGGGCTTATCGTACTGCGTATAAAGTTGCTATTAATTGCACACCGTTTAAGATGGTGTATGGCCAAGAAGCAGTTATGCCATGGGCGTTTGTCATTCCTAGTCTTCGAGTAGCTTCTTAAGAAGGTTGGGATGGTAACCCCTTAGTGGAGCAATTATATATCCTGGAAAGGCTAGACGAAGAGAGGCAATTAGCTGTGCAAAATGCTCTAGTGGAGAAGGATAGGAGAAAGAAGTGGTTTGATAACCATTCAAAGGATAAAGACATCAAGGTTGGTGATAAAGTTCTTATGTACGGGGTACGTAATGAAAAGAAGAAATTGAAATACGCTGGTAAGGGACCATATCGAGTGTGTGAAATTACCCCGCAAGGTACCATTCGTGTGGAGACTCTAGATGGAGTTGAAACCATTGGATTCCTTAATGGGAGTAAATTCAAAAGATATTATGATCCTCTAAGCCAGGAAGAGTTGCAAGCTATATATCAAAAGAAGGCTGCCAAGGAACAAGCAGACCTTAGAAAAATCCAAGCAAGAGTTGAGGCTCGAGAACGACAACAACGTCTTAGACGCCAACGAGAGGCTAATCTGGGAATCACGCAAGCATTTTTCAAGGACACAGATGACGACTCATTAGAATCTGAGCCACCGCTACGATACCCAATTGAGCTAAATAACCCCTATGGGAAAGTACTATACAATGCCTTATTAGATACGAGAGCTAAACACAATTTTTTATCCTATGGAGTTTGGTGTCAATTAGGGAAACCGACCCTATCTCCGAGTACGATACAAGTCAAGGGCATTAATAAAAAGAAAACTGCTATTCTTGGAGTCCTTCAGACCCCTATTTTTCTATGACAATGGAAGCATAGTGCAGAGGTTTCTAGTCATGCCCGCGGGAGCTATGGAAGGCAACGTAAACCTGGGATGCACGTGGATGTTGGCAACCAAATGCACTATTGATTGGGATACTGGTAGTGTCACGACGCGACCACCGACTCTTACCCCTATCATTCAAGCAAAGTCACCTACGTTGCAAACTCTAGCAAAGTTGAAGGATAGCCAACATTCACAAGCCAAGGTGGTTAACTCGTCTTTGACGGCTACCCATGAACCTAAACATGGGCACCTATGATGAAGAAGAAAATTTAGAGGACTACACGGATGGCACATATGGTCTCAAGGATGATGACTTTGTTTATCTCGATGACGACGATAGGGGTTTAGCCTTAGGGTTTCCCCCCAACCTCTACAATATCCTATTCCCTTGACTCTATAGGGGAGTGCAAATAATTAGGTCAGGGTTCCTTATGTTTTTTGTTGTGTTCAATAAGTGTTGGTACCTTTTTCCACTAATGTGCCTCCTGGAGGTATTCCTTTTGTTTCCTAGTGTGTACAGGAGCGTGTTTCTATTGATAGGATTTGGACCTTCATGAAATCTTTATCTCGACTCACTCTTCAAATCAAGCGCGACCATCGACACAAATAGGTGTTTCTTGTCCATTAGCATTGCCCCTTATCTTTTTTGCATCTATGATTGTCTGCTTTAATTGTGATTGGTAGGATAACATCCAGCACATTTGCTTAGTAACAAACATTTAATTCAATGTAATTTTTTGTCATAATCACTTGTCTAGGTTTAAAAATCAACCAGTCCGACTAAGCTAGTTTGACCAAGTTAGGTGTGAGAGATCTTCTCTTAATACCATGGGGAATGCCTTCCTAATAATCAATGGTTACTTAGGTTCTTAATCCGATTTAGGCAGCATTGTGTGAAATGTACTAGGGATTTCTAGTGGGCTTGACCCTATTGACCTTTCGCTTAAGTATTATAAAGGGAGTTTACTAGTGTGATGAGCCTGGGGAGGTGTATCAGTGTTATATGACCCCCCAAAGTTACAAAATTAAAATGCTGAAAATGAACAAACAAAAAATCAAAGTGCCACAATGTAAAATCTGAAGCTGGAAGAGAAATCTCAGCTTGATTTGGTACTTCACTCACATGTATTGCCTATGGTACTAGAGCCCTAGAGGTTCCCAGTGTGGGCTCTTTTCCTTGAAAAGCAAAAAACCCAAGGCATTTAAAATAAGCACACACATCAAATTGAATCACTGTGAAAACACTTTGGGGGGTCAAAGAAAAGGTAATCAGTCAGGCGATGATTTCATGAGAAATTCCTTTTATCGTAGCTTAACTACAAGGTCCTCTAGGTATAGCCTCTAGTCAGCCCTCGAACATGAAATACTTGGCTCTCGCGATTAAACAACTTAATTGACAGAAGAAAATTAAGAAGCTTACCCATGGTATTAATAGTCGATCTCTAGTGCCTTTCGACCGTTAAATTAGCGACCCCAGACTTGTTTAATTTTTTACCTTTACATCTGTTTATGCATTTGATTACATTGCAATTTAATGCTTTTTGCTGACAAATTGTTTAAAATTCTGTTACCAATCAATTGTTTGCCTAAAATTGCATATGCTTTTTAATCGCTTATGAAAATGCAACTACTGTGCAATGTTGTTTGATTTTGTAGTGACTAATGAAGGCTAAGGACATTCATCTCAAATGCTCTTCCACCTCGACCAACGAGCTTCAACTCAATAGCTTCCGAGGACGGAATCTACATCAAGAAGGGGGGCATGTTAACCCTCACGGCTCACGGACACCCTATCACCTACGAGACGGACGTTGTAACCTACGGTGGACATTGTATTATTTATTTGGTAGAGTCAGGTACCGGGCTTGTCGGTCCAATAGGAAAAGGGTAAGAGTGATCGCCGATGAGAGGCGCACTCTAACTATGACATTCAAGGGATTAGTTGGCTAAGCATGGGCGCCCAAGTGTGAATGGGGTGAGCTCATATAAAAGCCAACTAAACCTAAAATTCACTCATTCTCTCATTCGTGCAATAGAAGAGTGCTCTTGCTCCATCTCCATCTCCATCTCCATCTCCATCTTCTTCTTCTTCACCTCCTTGTGTGTGTGTGTGTGTATGAGAGAGAGAGAGAGAGAGAGAGAGAGAGAGAGAGAGAGAGAGAGAGAGAGAGTGTGATCGAGCATTGCTACGAAGGCACGACGGCGGCGAAGCGGTTGAGCGCGGCACGACTGCAGCTTCTTCTTCATCGCGGCGAGGAATCCACCACGAAGGCGAGCGTAGAGCGGTGAGTGACACACCCTTTGCTCTCTTGAGCTTGATAGATTAGTCTTGTTGTGTGCTTGGAGCCATTTGTGGCTTGCACACGGTGTATCGGCAAGTCCCTTGCTTCGACAGTGTGGCAAGGAGCGCACAGGAAATTGTTAGCATTCTTTCCTTTGGAAGTAGGTTTGATAATACGGAATACAGATCCAAACAACAAACAATTCGACAAACAAAACACTTCCAGTTGATAGCAGGACGACTGTATCATCTAGGATCGTACCAAATCCTACGATTATGTATAAATCCGGAAGAATTCGAGTGCTATCTTGAAGAAGCACGTGTCCAGGATTGTGCATTTCATTGTTCAACAGTGAAAACACACCAGAGACTGAAACAGTTAGGGGTTTATTGGCCAACAATGTATGCGGACACACATTATTATGTTACCAATTGTACTATATGTAGTGCCAAACCACCAGTGGATCACGCGACATTGTTTCAGGTAAACATTGCACCTGCATGGAGTCAATATATCATTGATTTCTTAACCACCAGGACATTTCCTAAGAACATCACAAGAGCACGAAAAAGGGCTATAGAGCTGGAAGCTCGCGACTTTGAGATAATTGGGAACCAACTCTATAAGTGAGGAAAGGACAATCAACTTAGAATCTGTGCAAGTGAAAGCGAATACCTACTGATTCTAGAACATGCACATAGCGGAGTAAGTGGAGGCCATTTTACAGGCGATAAGACGACAAAAATTGTCTTAACCGCAGGAATACGGTGGCCTACATTGCATATGGATGCTGAAGAGTTTGTAAAGCGTTGTGATGCATGTCAGTGCACCAAGGTGTCGATAAAGAGAGATGAGATGCCACTACGGCCCATGATGGGAGCAAGAGCATTTGCAAAATGGGGCATTGATTTTGTGGTACCTATCTCACCCCCTGCATATCGCACCCATACCCAATATATCATTGTGGCTACGGACTATCTCACAAAATGGATGGAAGCCAAGGCAACGCAAAAAGCAGATGCACGGACCACTGCACAATTTTTGTATGAGAATGTTTTTGTACGATACGGTTTACCAATAGAAATTGTCAGTGATCGTGGGACACATTTTCTTAATGAAGTCATTGAATATCTGCTAGACAAATTCATGGTCATACATAGGAAATATGCTCCATACCATCCACAGGCCAATGGACAAGCTGAGGCCACAAATAAAACACTATGCACGGTTCTCACTAAAATAGTGTCAGAGTCAAGAACAGATTGGGATCAACAGCTACACTCAACACTATGGGCATACAGAGTAGCTTACAAAACATCGATAGGAACAACACCGTACAACATGGTGTTTGGCCTATATGCTATACTACCCATAGAGTTTTTAATTCCAACTCTACGAGTAGCAAACAACGCTTAGAATGGACAGGGCATGAGCTCTCTTCAAGAATAGATGATCTTGAAAAGCTAGATGAACTCTGCTTGATAGCTGTAGCTTCAATCTATGCTAAAAAAGAGAAGACAAAAAGAGTTTTTTGATAAGCATGTGCGCACTAAAGAGTTCAAAACAGGTGATTATGTACTTGTTTATACTTTGAAGCAACATGGCAAAAAACTTAAAAAGCGAGGGATGGGACAGTTTGTGATTAGTGATCTATCATAAAGTGGAGCTGTCAAGCTTGCTACATTAGCAGGTGAAGAAATGCCAAAACTGGATTAGTGGATGTCGATTGAAGAAATATCATTTACCACTCACACAGGATATGCTTCAACAAATTCATCAAGGAAAACAACGAATGAAGGAAAAATAGAGAGTACGAGAAGAAGCTCAAGTAGAAGCAAAAGAACGCATTGCAAAACGAAGACTTCTGCGACAACAACAACTAGGTGGAGCACTATTGCGAATCAATGCCATTCGACTAATGAAGTTGGATGAAGACACAATGGAGCCAATAATTGCAGTCAAACTAGGTAGCAATCAAGTTGAATCGATGGCATTGCTTGATTCTAGAGCTCAAGCAAATTTGATCTCTTACGGATTATACCAATAGCTCAAATCCACAGGTCAACTTCATCCTACTCCTCAAGTGCTGGAAAGTAGTACATCCTACTCCTCAAGTGCTGGAAAGTAGTACATCACACTCGTTGAAAACATTGGGCTGGACTATATTGCATGTACAAGTACATCAATCTATTTACCCACACAAATTTTATGTAGTCGGGGATGAAAGCACATAACACCCAATGATGTTGGGACAACCTTGGCAAAAAGAGTACAATGTGCAGATAGATTGGAATGCGAATGCAGTCAAAATTCAGCATGCACAAGAACAACAGGTGATAGCCTTTGCTCAACAATACCCGAATAATCAGCTGCAAGCAATGCAATCACTGGAAAAAGAGCCAAAAGCAAGAATGCCACCAAAGAACAGCATGATACCCAAGGTCAACAGACAGGTAAAAGACAACCATGCTAACTACATGCATACGAAGTCACCGACCGCAATGCAAAGTTCTAGGTTACCAAAACAAGGGAAACAAGTATGGATGCGGAAGGATAGAAATGACATGGCAGACAAACAACAATGCAACGAAAGAATTCAACCGAAGCACATAGTTCAACCAAAAACCAAGGGCATAAAACAGATATGCTCAGCAATAACCTAAATGTTACTCGCATTTGGATACCAAAACAAAAGCAAAAGGAACTCCCTTCAGTACAAGCAACAACGGAAGGCAGACAACTGCATTTGAAAAAGGACAACCGACTTATGTGGATGCCAATCCGCAACAAAACAGTGGCAACCAAAGAATTAGCAAAACACCTACAGAAATTGGAAAAAACAAGCTACCAATGGAAAGCAAAAGAAATACGGTCCAAGGCCATTCCGGCCAAGCCAATCCTCTCCATAGAAACAACTACGGTTATATCAACAGTAGCGACAAAGAGATTGCCTTTGTAAAAAAGACAATTAAACAGAGAGCAGTAGAGTTACAGTTGTTACTTGCAAAGAAAACAGGAAACCTCAACGGAGAATGCTAATAAGCATCTTGCTTATTCCCTTCTCTTGCACAACATTAATTTTCCCTGCATTGACCGAGTATGCATAAATTAGGGCCACATTAATCGGCCAAGCATTAGCACAAATTTTTCAACCTATGCATGGCACATACTCCGAGGCGATACCTTGTCGTCCGGGAGGACTACGGCTAGGAGGGGGGGAGGCATTATCAAATGCGGAACCAATAGCAGAAAAGAGCAAAAAAGGGCATGATTTTTGACTATTTTAAGGGTTGTTGTTTGATTGTGAAATTTTCTGGACTAACCCAAGTATATATGCCCTTATACAGCATGTATCTATTAGGTATATGGGGCCAAACGCCAAATCAATCCCCTAGGTGTGTATATGAGTAGAAATAGCCATTTTTCGGGCAAAATATTGGTAAAACGGAGAAATCCGGCCATAAAAATTGCATGTGAGTGTATATAATGTTTTGCGGTGATGTTTGTGATTTATTATGATTTTTGGGGATTTTTTGGGTTTGATTTGCTATTTTCCTTTTAATTTTGTTAATTTTTGGCAGAAAAACTTCAAAAATACAAAAAGCATATGAGACTGGAGCGAAAAGCGTGTTTTGGCCAGATTTTGACCAAAATGCCAAATTTCTGGTAAACAGAGCAAATGGAGTCCAAGTGAAGAAATTTTTGAGCATAAACCGCATCTTGCAAGAAGTTGGGAGCACATGTCAAATTTCATGAAAAGTGGTTCGGGGACCCCCATTATAAGAAATTTTCACTTCATTTTTAGCTCATTTTCACTATTGACCTTTTGGAGAGAGCTTCTGCCACCTAGAGTGAACGGACCTTCCAGCAACTTCTACGACGCGCACGACTACCCGACGGGTTTCAGACATGAGAGGCAGGCTCACCACCTTGAGCTTTTTGCGCATGTTTGTCGTTTATCGTGAAAACTAGCGTAGGGTTCACACACAATGCGGGTAGTAGAGACCTACAAGTAGAGGCGGCGACCTAATGGCTAACCCAAAAGCAACGAAACTTCATCGGCAGCTTACCCTAGCATAGGAGACCAGTCTTCGATGTCCAAAGGCAGTAGAAAACCATCGGGAAAAACCCTAATTCCTAGAATCCCGCAAGAGTCCACCAAATGGGAAATCGGAGAAAAGGCGCCCAAATGCTACCAAATTTCATGGGTAGGAGAATCTCGACATGCTCGACAAGTCTATGTGGCCCACATGACCAAAAAGTGACCCGAAGCGGCACTAAAATTCAAAAACGGCATCAGACACACAAAGCGTCAAATAGCTCTCGCGGCCAAACCGCATGCCCGTTTGCCACCAAACTTCACGAGCGGCTTTCCTAGACCATCAACAACCAAGTCCTATGGTGGTAGACCACCAAAAATCATCAAAGATATATAAACGCAACCACGGGTCCTTTTAGAGCGACAAATTGCCAAATGAAGCTCCGGTGAAGCCAAAGTCGACAAAAACCATACGACAAGGATTCCCAAGGGATCGGGAAGCTATGGAGACCAACATCAAGAAATTTCATCGCCAAAAAGCACTCCAAAAGTCAGAAAACGGCTTGGAGGCTCTGAAGTCCACACAGGGAGTGACTTTCTATCCATTTGACTTTTTTGTTGAAATTAGGCTTAAAAGGGACTCAGGAAGACCAAGGGCAGCAGGCACTAGTGACACATTCCATGAAAAAATCATCAGGAGACATCCTACGCGTAGGATGTCTCAAGGGCATTTATGGGCACAGTTCCCAACATTTTTCATCACACACATTTTCTGAATGACCTTTACATGCTATCCACCAAGTTTCATCACATTTGGACCAACATTGACCTCATATGCATGAAAAAACGCAAAGTTAGGGCATAAAGGCAATAATGGGCCATAGACCTACCAAATCTTGTCCAAATCACATGAAACTTGCAAGACACATTCACAAGCACATCACCAACCAATCTGTGTGGTCAGAAGCAAAAATTGGTGAAGTAGACATCCTACGCGTAGGATGTCTATTTGACATTTTTGGCTTGCAGAGGATGTTTGTCCATTCCAGATCCAATCACATCATCATCAAGAGCTCATATACCAATTTTGAAGCCATTCTAATCATTTTGGACCCCCAACACCTTCAAGATAAACTTTTTGAGCCCAAAAACACTACACAGGCTCTTACAAGCATCAATCCTTGTCCAAATCCAAATCCAAGAGCATAGCCATGTTCCATAGGCCAAGGATTACCCACACAACAAATTCCATGCCATTTTGATGAAATAGACATCCTACGCGTAGGATGTCTCCAACATAATTTAGATCTTCTGTGCAAAGAGTGACATCATGGGAGCCAATACCATGGTGCAATGAGCCCATATACCAATTTTCAACCCATTTGGACATCACTTGCTACCTGTTCTGGAATTTCTACCCAGACCTAAAGCCTGAATCAGCCCAAAAAATCCACTTTTTGATGCCCAAATCCATATCCAAGCACATAGCCATGTTCCATAAGCCATGCACTACCAGCATGTCAAGTATCAACCAATTCTGATGAAAAAGACATCCTACGCGTAGGATGTCTAAATGGAAATTGTTGGCCAGAATGGCACTGTGAGCACATGCACAGTTTCACAAGTTCCTTTTAAGCTTTATTTTCAATTTTCAAGTCATTTGGATAGATAAAACTCAGTTTCTCAGCTAATATGGAAAAAACGCTAACTTCGGACTACTGAGTGCAATAGTATCTATGGCAGCCATGAAGTCACCTGCAAAGAAGAAAAGAATGACCATTAAGGATTACCTAGAAGAAGTGGAGCCCTTCGTCATACCAGAAGGAACATTAAAGCCCACCAGCACATGGATCCAAGAAGATTTGCTAGAGTCCAACGACCTAAAGATCTACCAAGGAGTGTTCAAAGACACTTAAGGGAATGTGATCGAGCTACCAATGCTACCGCTGGAACTCAATGAGTTCGTAAGAAGCAAGATGGCCGGGTACTTGGAGAAGATTGATCTCCACAACTATTTTGAAGCAGTGCCGACAGGGGTTGACATAAAGAGAGTCTGGGAGTTTGTGACGACAATCAAAGAAGATGGAGTGGCCATAGTAACCAATCTGCAAGGCAAGCCAGAAACAGAAATAATCATCACCGAGCAAGTTGTAGCAGATGCACTAGACCTCTCCAACAAGGGGGATAGTGTAACTAAAAGAAGGGATGATGTCAAGGTGTACACTGAGAAGAAAGGCAACTACACTTTTGAAGATATTGCCAACCCAAGAGTGGCAATCATGAGTCAGTTGTACAACCAATACTTCCATATGTGTACGAAGCGGCCACAAAAGTACCGAATGCCTCCAGGAGCAATTTCCATGACATTCACTTGGGCAATGATGAAGAGCACTCCAAAGATAATCAATTATGCAGCATATATACATGACAACCTAGTGAAGATGGGTAACAAGAAGCCAACATATATTGTGCCAGGAGAACTAATCACTCAGGTGATTTACGGGGCATTGTACGCAAAAGGAAGATGGCCTGACCCCCCATCACAAAACGACTGGTTGAGGCTCAAAGAAGACAAAGAAGATGAGCCACAAAGAGCACCAAGGGTTGCTACAAGATTGAAAAGACGGCTAGAGCCTGTTCAAGAAGAGCAGCCAGAGCAAAAGAAGGGAAAGAAAGAATTTGCCCAAATGCCGGCAAAAGAGACAAAGTCACAAAAGGCGGCAAGACTGGAGCGGCTGATGGAGAGCTTCAGAGCAGAAAGGGCCCTTAAAGGAGATTTGAGTGAACTCTGGAAGCGGTCTCTAGAAGCAATGTCGAGATCATCCCGAAGGGTGCAAAGGGATAGATTCAAAGATTACATTAAAAATTTTGAGATTCTTGATGCCGCATCAGAAAATATCCCGCATGTACCTTTTACAGAAGAGGAAGTGGAGCAGGTACGATAGAAACTGCTAGACGAGCAAGAGAGCCAAGAGAGAGAAAGAAAGACAAAGGTAGACCGAGATTTAAAGAAAACGCCTACATCTCTACCGGCAGCCCTGAGTCCAACCCACCGCCCTCACCACCTCCTAGCAGCCCTCCACAAGAAGATAAAGAGGAGGAAGACAAACATGAAGGCTAGGAAGAGTCCAAGAAAGAACAAATCCAGGAGAGGGAAGAGGTTAAACCCAAGAGTGAGGAGACAAAGTCAAATGAAGCATACAACACATTTCTGGACGTGCTAGCTGCAGGATACACAAAAGAAGAGGCTGCCACAATCGTATTCGACTTGGAAAGCACAGGGCCTAAGGAACAAATGCAAAGCATCAGGTTAGTAGAACTAAAAGAGATGGCCACAGACACCGTGGACCTGCACCCGCCCTCCAATGATTGGGATGTGGTGATGACGAAGTTAACTAGGTTAAGAGCGCAGTCCATGGCCTCAGAAAGTGAGATGGCAGCTCTCAAGGCCACTGAAGTGAAGATAAAGATGGAAGTAGACTCTTTACAAGGACAAAGTCAAAGGCAGAAAGAGAGAGAAGCGGAGCTACACGCTAGTCTAGCAAGGGCATTGCAAAGATGCCAGGAAATGGAAAAAGAAAATCAGGCAGCAACCCAAAGAATGCAAGGAGTTGAAGAGGAATGTAAGCAACTCAGAAAATCATTGATAGATGCCGAGAGGGAAAGGGATAACCTGACCCTACAGCTGGCTGAGGAGTCTAAGGAAGTTGAAGCAATGCGAAACGCCAAAGAAAAGGTGGAGATAGATCAAGAAGCCAGCCAGGATGAAGTCCTTGAGCTCAAGGACCAGCTTAAAGTGAAAGATCAAACCATCTGAGGCTATGGGCATCTCCTGCCAGAGTCAGATCTACGAGCTCGACTCACATCACTACGGAAAGCCAAATGTAAGAAGAACAGATGCAAGAACTTCAAAAAGAGCTGACTCTAGAGAAAAAGTAACGATTGATGATGGCAAAGGGGTCAATTGTTATGCAAACAAGAATGGAAGAAGAACAAAAAGCCATGCAAGAGGAATTAGAAAGTATCAAAAGAAAGCTCGAGGAGGCAGAGAAGATAAACGCCAAGTTGAACGACCTCCTCGTGAATATGGGAGAAGAAGCTGAAACAGACAAACAGAAACTCCTAAAGGAGATTGAGGAGCTGAGAGGACAACAAGCTGGAGAGCAAGAAGGCAGAGGGCCAACGGCCAATGAGGGCATAGATTTAGAAAATGTGGCAGATCCTGTGGACACACCTATGCAAGAGGAAATCCTAGAAGGATCCTCTCAAGAGCCACAAGATCTGACACAATAAGAGGAAGAAAAGCTGCGTAAGGCAATAGAGGTGGAGATCAGAGATATGACTAAGGAGGCCTTGGAATGGGAGTAGAGGGTTTTCAAATCCATGACTATCCAGAAGATTGACGCCAACAACCTCAGGCGCGAATGGATTCAACCCTCTCTCCCATATCCTTTGCTGAAGTATGAAGCTGCCACCATCAATAAGAGGATTAGAGAAGAGCCTACAGTGACACTCTACAACGCAAATATCTCCCAACCAGAAGGGGTCAGGCTAATAGTTGACTCTCAGCCAAAATGGAGGAAGGCTTGGCTGACAAAGTACCCACAATACCTAATCCATTCGACAGAGGCACCGAAAAACATCAGAGACAACCTCAGCTTTTGTCCTCTATCAAGGATGAGGACGTGGAGGCCCAGGAGATATTACAAAGGAGCCAACCCACTTGGCTGAATTATCCTAAGTTGCCGGTCTTGAAGGCAGGTGAGAGAATAAGTGTCCAATACATGGTGAAAACCCTAACGGGTGCCATCAAATTGTTCACTGGCTCACCCGACCTTACGTGCATCATGATGAAAAAAATTTGCAAAACTCTTTTAGCAGTATTTGAGACATTCAAGACAGGCTAGGTGACAGACAATATCTTCTTCTTCCAAGATACTTACAGATGTGACTATGATCTGTCTGGTCAGCCTTCCAAGGAGGTGATACATGCGTTGTATCAAAGGATAATGTTTCTGCCATCCTATCACCTCCAGGCCTTTGAAGAAGTGTTCTACACCGGCTTCTTCACAATAAACACTGATATTTTCGGCCCAACAATGATGAATCTACATGCAAGATACGAATCACTGATCAAGATGCGCGAAACCATACGATGAAGAAGCAGGTCAATCGCCATGTCGGGGACGACATGGGCAAGGAGGGGGGGAGTGTTAGAAGCTGGACACACCCCACGGAAACTGACTACTCGGAAGATTATCATTTTTTATAATTATTCATCTATTAAGGAAACATGATTTTTCACCTTGTAAATATTGGGACTTACAGAAGTTTCCAGATTGTATCCCAGTTTTGATAGTTAGATGGAGTAGATGGTTGATTTGGAACTTTAGGGTTTGAGAATTGTAAGGTATATATACCACTTTTTGACCTTAATGAAAAAAACCTTTTGTCATTTTTCAAAAGAAGTTTTTGAGGTCTGTGAGTGAGCATACTGTGTACGAGAGAGAGTGTGAGCTTCATCTTGACGCTACGTGTGCACCGGTGGTCGGAATCGAGTGCGGAGAAGTGCAGTGTGTTGCCCTCGACGAGAGCTACGTGCCGATACATACATTGCGCGCGTACGGTCCGGTTTTGCGAGCTCCTTCTACGAGATTCATTCGGTGATTTGGTGAGCATACGTTGTCCAATTTTGCATTGCAGCATATCCACACTTTCACATTGAGTAGAGCTACACATTAGGCACTTTAGATTTTAGAAACGAAGACCTGCAAATTTCGGCCAGACATCCTACGTGATTTTGCACCGATGTTTTGGGTTGGGATTTTGGTTCATAGACCTTCGGGAGAATGACCTATTGGTGTTAGTAGGGTCTCCTTCAAGTTCTGTGGTATTTCGGGATTGTTTGATAGATGTTTGGCTCTAAAAAGCGTTGTAGGAATTTTCCTCTTATGCACTCTTGAAGGCTGTGACTTATACAATTGGTAGAGACCTCTGTAGGAATTAGTTAGGAGTCAATCGAGTATAGGTTGACACCTTATGCTTGCTTCCATGCGCCTGCGGGTCGAGCTTCGTCCTTAGCTGACATTATATGTTAGCTGAGTTCTTGCTGTGCTGACGTCCGTCGCGGCGTATCCGTCCAACAGTTAAGAAATGAAGAAATCAATACTCTGATTACCAAGTTCATTAATAATGGGTTTTCTAAAAAATACCTCGTTGCGTGTATCTTCCATTCTCTAAAAAAACACGACTTGTCCTACCTTAAGTTTAACTTATAGAATTTGATAGATCTCGTTAAATCAGAATAAATTTAACTACTGCATCGCATGTCACAAACACTTCTTGAGGTAGTAGGCCCCTATTGTTTGGGGTCTACTGCCTCATAGAATACGGTGCCTGGGTATGGGAGGGCGCACGCACGCACGCACGCGCACACACACACACACACACACACACACACACACACACACACACACACACACACACACACACACACACACACATGAGTTATTTCACTTGACTCGGCTCTTAAATTGGACAAAAAAAGCCTGGGTGTTTTTTTTAAAATAAACAAGATCCCTTCATCTACATCTCAATTAAGCCGTCCATTACATGATCACACAAACAACTATCACAATAAAAACATGTGTTTGGACCTTCGGCTAAAGGGAGGATATGAGTTGCCAAGACTACCCCATACTCCCGGGTGCATGGTGTACACACACACACACACACACACACACACAAACTTACATGATGTCTTTCACTTGACTCATCTCTTAATTTGACAAAAAAAAGCTTGCTGATAAGTATTTCGGGATCCATTCATCTACATCTCTATCAAGCCGCCCATTACATGATCACACAAACAGCTGTTGCAATAAAAGCATGTGTTTGGACACTCAGATAAAGGTAAGATACGAGTCGCCAAGACTACCCCATCCTCTCGGGTGCGTGGTGTACTGTAAAAATATCCTCTTAGGGGATGACCATAACTACGATACAAAAAAATCTTATGAGGTGGAAGGAACTGGGCTAGCAGGTATAAACATTGAGAAAAACCTGGCTTCAGTGAATGTTCTATGTAATAATACTGTGCCCCTAGGCCCAGAGCCTCAGTTACCATTGCCAATCTGATATTGTTCCTAAAATGCTCGCGACCCCAAAGGGTCACACGCGTCACTCGGTCGTGATATGTCCACCATTTAGTTTGAGATACAGAGGTTCCTAATTGTGGAAATAGATGAAGTTCATAACGGAGTAAAGTCGCTCTCTGAGTAGATTCACTTGACTGATGAAGATTAGCTGTTGCTATGGCAAAAACCAGTCCTTGACGGTAAGCCATATTAGGATAGATACACCTGAGGAGAAAATAAGCTGGATATGTTAACTCGGGAAAAGTTACTCCATACCAATACTATGGACTTGTTTGTCTATCTTTTATAGAACCACCTTTTGACTTCGAGACAAAATTGGAAAGAATAAATGATTACTTAAAATCACCGTCTCTATGTAGAGTAACTCACACCGTTAAGATTGGCGCATGGATACTTTATCCTAGTGGAGTAATGTATGGCATAAAACGCATTGTAGGTTATGTAGTATGGATAACAGGTTGTGTATCATCAACTTGGGTTTGGTACAATAATCACGTAATGGATTATGAACCGTGTATCGACCATGTGAGCTGTGTTTTATCAGTTGCTAGGGTGTAACCGGGGATAAGGGGACTGGACCTTGCATTTAACTTAAAAAAAATCTCAGTTTTATAGACAATAGAGCTTTATACACAATAGAGTACTGTGTAGCGTTTAAACTCTTCTCTCCATTTAGTAGTCGTGCTTCCTGTTGCACGCTACCGCATGTGGGCTAGGGTTTGGTCGACAGGTGAAAGTGGCAGCGAATGTGGTGCGACATTGTCTGGAACATCCGGATCTCTAGCTGAGGACAATCCCTGAGTATATGGCCCGTATGGGCGACCTGGAGTGGCGGAAGCCTGTCCGAGTTTGGCGTATCTTCTTCTGATGGACATCAACAAATATAAAAGCCTCTTAAAGGTGAGTACTCATACTCACTTAGCATCGTGATTTGTGTTCACTTGTGTGTGCACTCTATACTGTGTGAGTTAGAAGCTATTTTACTACTGTGTGCTCAACATGCCGAAAAAGAATGGGAAGGAAATCGTGGAGGCTTCTGCGTCTCCTAATCTACAGGTTAAACAAAAAATCTTTCTTGCTCTAGAGTCTGTCAATTGATATTGTGAAGCTATGCTGAAAAAGTTTTGAAAGGCTTGGAAAAACCAGTAATTTAGACATTTTTTTTATAGGAAACCTGTTCCGAAAACTGTTCTTACTGGTTTATGGGAGAAATGTGAGTGGGTGTATATGTCTGATTTGGGACAGATGGGAAGTTGTGATTCTCTTTGACTAATGGTGTATGTTTTCGTAAAATAACCGAAAAAAATATATAACCTAGTTCTGGAAACCAACTCTTACTGGTTATGAGAAGAAGTGTGAATGGCTCATTTAAAACTAAGAACTACCTAGTTTTTTTGAATGATGGAAGTAATACTTCTGGTTTCCGTAAAATGTGCTGTAAAACTGGTTTTTTGAGGAAAAATTTGTCCAATTTTTTTTTTCTAAAAAAGGGGAGACTGCTAGGTATGAAGGATTATGGTTGCAGTAAAACGAGGATGGTGTGGTGCTTAAAGGAAAGGGTTTGTATGTATGGGTGATGATGTTATGTTCAGTAAAAAAGCTACTCAATAGATGTAATGTACTCTTGAAAGAGATACTGCAGATCCAAAAAAAAACCAGAATTTCAAAAAAAAAAAGAGCTGTAATGATCTTATAAGATTTGAAAGATATTTTGGTTTGTTGTAACACTACATTGCTGAGGTACTTTTTGAGTAAGAGGACAGACCCTACACTGATTCATTTTCTGGTTCTGGTGCCTATTCTATTGAATCGGCTAAAGATTATTCTGAGGTCACTGAATACAGGTTTCAGAAATGTTGACCTGTCTTCTGATATTATGTAGGTAGTGTGTGGCATCACATACCCGATTGTAGGAGTAAATATTGTTTTTGCAAATCGACTCGACCTTTTTTACCATATTACATCACCTACTAGTAAGATTGATTTGTTTTTTAGAGCAGATGCCTATCTTACTGAATCGGCTAAAAGTTATTTTGTATTTGCTGAGTACTGGCTTCTAATATGTTGCCCTTTCTTTGATATTCTATAGAGATAGAGTGGCATCACATACCGGATTGAGGTAGAAAAAAGACGGTTTCAAATTTACTTGATCTTTTTTACATTACATGCTATGAAGATTAGTGATAGTTTCCGGTGACTCATCATTGATTCAACGTAGTGACGAATTTCTTATGGTCATGGTTGGTTTGACCCTCGGCTATTCAATAAAATTTTCTTGTCATCATCTGCTCGCTTCTTAATTTCACTCAAGTATATATGAAATGATCTTTACCTACCATCTTGCAGTATATACAAAAAAGCTTCTAGTGGGTTGGTTTAAAAGGTTCTCGGTACTATAAGGAAAGTCATATATTTCCCTTTAGCTGATCCTTGCTGGTTAATCTTTTGTCGTGTCTTTCTCGGACAAGGTCTGAGTTGGATCTAGGGATTGACTCGTCTAAGGTATTATGATATGAAAAACAGTTTATAACTGGCTTGGGCTACAGTATGTCAGACATGACATAATAAACATAGATATTTCTTGAGAAATGAAGTTAAAATATTTAAAAAAAAGGGGGGAGCTCTGGTTTATAAATTGGTAAATTCTTAGAAGTTTCTTTGGGGATATCTTAGCTTGTTTATAAAAGGGTTCTTGAAGTAGGATCTGTCCAAAAGATTGTTTTTTTGTATACTTCAAACCACAAGGAAGAGGTGGTCCTTAATAAAACTGAGATCTGGGATTAACTATGCTTACAGCTATAGAGTGAAATTCTCTCCAGTCACATTAAAAAAGAAGTTTTCTTTTTCCTAAAATCTTAAGTTTGGCAAAGAAAGTTTTTTTTAAAAATATTATATAAAATCGAGGAATAACCAGATACATAGCTGCTTTATGGGTTTTCACTTTCCTTTATCAGATTGGCAAAAATGCAAAGGAACTGTTTTTCAAAAAGAACAAAATACTAGTTAAGAACAATGTTTTTTTTATGGTGACATGGATAACAACTGAGATGCCTAGCATCACCTGTGTATAGTCACGTGCTAACGAATTGTTTTTTTGTGGCTATGGGTGCAGGTGAGAGCTACCTTCTTTGATTAAAACATTCTGTTCTTAACTTATGGCGGATCTCTTACCATGATACAAAATTTCCTAGACTGCGGGCTCCCGCACTATATCTTCATTACCTTGTACAAAGTTTATTTTCAACTGCAAATAAATTATTGTACAAATCCATTGTATTATTCTAGAATTGTTGGTCTGTGAACATGTAGTGTTCATTTGCGTATATTTATAGATTTAGAACTGCTACACACACAATAAACGCAAAAGAGAGATCTACTTTATTGTTTATCTCTCTCAGACAATAACTCTAGAAATAAAAATGCCTATTACAGTATAATTTATTATACTCTAGTAGGCTGGGGTGCTATCACACAGTCTTAGTGGTTCTTTTTGACCTGACTAGTGAAAGGTTGCTAGCATTACCAGCCCACTCTATATTCACGATTCTTGTTCACACTTTACTTTAATTACTATCATTTCACTAGTTATTACGTCTGTTTTACCAGGTTGTGGGAAAGCTCACTACAAGAGTTAAAGTCTGCTATGACCCAGAAAAGAGAGCTATGATTTCGGAGAAGTTACGACTTGCTAAAGAAATAGAAAAGACCTTCCCTAATATCTCTCTTAGGATTAGGCCTTATCTACATAGGGCTGTAAAATTCAAAAAGATGTAACTCTATGTATTAGATCCTCAGATCTTCTCATCTCTTCCAAAATTACGGAAATCTAACTACTGTTATTTTTGCAGATTGTTTCCCTTTCCCAAGGGCTCGCTCTTCCTATGGAACCCCTTTCCCTTGCTTCTCTTCTTGTACTGAAATGTATACAAGACAAGGATGCCTTTTCCTTGATTGTTGATGCTTCAAAGGAGTCTAGTATGTCTCTAGGCCAACTTATTTCTTTTGACCTCTGGGTAAAAGTTCTAGCTCTCCTCGTTAAGAATAAATTTGATGGTATGAACCTTTTGATGGAATTTACTTCTAACTTGGCTGGTCTTTCCAAAGCCCATATTCAGGACTTAGCATCTTTCTCCTCCAAAGGCTCTGAATTATCCAATCTTCTTAGAAAATTCTGCGTGCTTAGTCCCATCTTTGTTACATCTCCCTCGACACCTATAGTCCCTCCACCTAATAGCCTCTTTTGCAGAGATGCAACTGCATTGGAAGCTGTAAAAGAATTTCAGAAGGACCTTTGTTCACTCAGTGAAGCTTTGCTATTGGATATGGTACCGAAAGTCTCTAGGGCCTTTCCTTTTTTACCATCACGGCAGATTGAAGTAGAATCCTTGGGGTTAGAGCACAAGCTATGGATGTTCCCAAATAAAGGGTTTCTAGCACCTATTTCTATGGAGACTTGGGTGTTCCTTGCCAACCTGGCCCCTACAACTATTGAAGAATGCAAACTTAAAGTTCTTAAAGGGATTCAACTCTTGGATAAAGGGGATCTGATTAAAGCTCCCTTCAATATGAGTTTCCTTGATGATAAAAAATGTAGTTCGAATACAGGTTTATATGCAAGAACCAAAGGAGTTATGACCTTTAGTAAAAATAATGCTGAGTACTACACTCAGACAGTGTGTAATGTGTTCAGACCTTACCTTAAATGTGCGTGCAGATTTTTAGGCCCCAAAGCTGCCTGTGAGTCAAGCATCATTTGGTTTGATCATGCTATTTGGTACGCCCTCAACAATCTGCCTAGTATCTTTCCTGACAAAGCAAAATAATTTCACCTTTCCCTCTTTTGGTCATGGCTTGGTGGACAAGCTAAAAATCTAGTCTTAGCTCAAATCGCCTTTATTCTATTATGTGCGACACACTTGAAGAGCTTGGTTCTAATGGGTGTGGTACTCTGCTAACTACATATGGCGGCTTTAAAGGAATCAAAAGTATGGTTGGGCAAATCAAGACTAATATTGAGGATGATGAATCTCAAGTTTCCAAACGACCTAACTCTCTTGTCTCTCCAGTGGCCTCTTACACCTCTTTTTTAACTCCCTCCTCGAGTGAATCTGTTTTTGGGAGAGGGAGAGGTAGAAGTTATGCTAGAGGAAGAGGTAGAAACCTACCAATCAGAAACCTTTTGGATATGTGATGTGCAGGAACAAAGGAACGCATGTGGAATACTTCACCTACCACCAAAGGAAGAAACGTGTAATAAGATATTCTCACATTGCTTGTTTACTAGCAAGATTTTGGACTTGTTTACTCCCCAAGCTATTTTCTCAGAATGTTTTGGACATATTTTTGGGTCTACTCTATTACTTAATGATGTGATGTTTGGATGGAAGTACTCACCACCTAGCAAGAATCTTTTTTACTCAACTGATTTTCTCCATAATAACGTAATTCCTATCTGCTCTTGTCATCTATTTCAGAAATTCTGTAAAAGTTTCACTAACTTTGGATTACATGTTTGTACTTCTAACTTAGAAATCATTTTTGATCCACAAGTAAGGAGACTCTTAACTAAAGGCTTGAATCGTATAGCTCCGTTGCCACTAAATCCTCAGATCGCCTTATTGGCTCTACTTGAATGCCTGGCCGACTTGGCCTTAAAACTCCAACTGGAGGAGAATGTTCACATTCAACTAACTGCAACACTCAAAGAATTTTTTTGGAAAATGATCAGTCTTATGCCGCAAGTATGGCTAAGTACTCATACTACCTGGCTTATGCTTAAAATTAAGACCTCTATTTCTGACTCTAAGGAGAAATGGCTTATTGTTAGGCTAGATAAAGCCTCAAATACTGCGTCCTTTATATGTAAAAAAATAGCATATGAGGACGCCTTTTCAAGACTTAATAGTAAGGATTTTCTTAAACTTGAGACCTCTCCGCTGAATACAGCTACACTGTTAAATAATGAATTATCGGGACTTGGTTATTGTCCTAACCTTTTAAAAATTCCTATACTATTCCCAACTTATAAGAATCATAAGCATAAATTTAGATGGATTTCTGACGCATCCAATAGCCTGTTCTCGTGTGTTACGAACGGCATCACCTACTGCTTAAACTTTGTTCTACTAGAAATTGAAGCTATATGTGCCATCAAGCATTGTGATCTGAAAAGATTCAGAAATATAAATTATTTCCTATTTTGGGTTATAAAAAACGCAGCTGAGGTGTCTATTAACCTCCTAGAAAACATTTTCTCTATCTTTATGGCAGACATAACTCAATGTTATGAAAATATCCCACTAAATGGACCGTATGGGCTTTTTGATACCTTATCTAATCTTATAAGGATTGCCTTTGCTCAAAGAAAAAAACTAGGGTATACATGTATCTCACTTAAAAGGAATAAAGGATGGGTGAAAAAATCTAATAAGTCTACACCTTTAGTCTTTAAAGAGGATGATTTATGTAAATAGATCTTTTGGCTACTTAATAATTGTTGTATCCAAGTAGGTGATACCTGTTTCAAACAAATTTTAGGGATCCCAATGGGATTTGCATGCTCCTAGATTATGTGTAATCTCTATCTTTGTTGCTTCGAATAGCAGTGGCTCTTAAGAAGTATAAATAACCCTGATAGTACTTTGTTACTCAAACACTTTGAACATTCGTTTAGATTTATGGATGACTTGTGTAGCCTTAAAAATCCCATGTTTGAGGCTACTCTTAAAGATATATATCCACCTTGCCTTATCACTAGGTCGGTAATGGGACACTTTTATGTCCTGGGACACTTTTATGTCCTGTTAAGTGACCATTTTCCTTGAATTATGTCAAGAGTTTCAAAATGGATTTTGAGGTGCTATCTATCTAGAAAGTTGTCTCATGAGCTGAAAAAAACTTGACATTTTTTTGGAATATCAATTCCATCTTTAACCTTGTCTTTGCACAACATTTCACAACCTAAACTGTATGAAAAAACGGGTCTTGTTTTTGGCTTTTTCAACTTTTTGCAACTATACCACTCTAGAATCTATGTTTGTGAGGTCTATAATGCTATAGAACTATCTTTAGTAGTCCTCAACATGTCCCGATGCTTCTAGGGAGAAATAAATGTTAAAGTTGTAAGTTATGACCAAATTACAAAAATGGTCAAATCCTGTTTTTTAGCCAATTTTAGCTCTTCTATGATTTTTTTGGTGGCTGTCATGATATCCAAATGTAGTTTTGATTTTCTATGTCCCATATTGTAACATAAAGCTAATATTCCTTGAGTTTTGGGGCACCTAATACCCTATTTTTCATAGTACACAACGATGGTTGATTTTTCCTACTATAGAAGAAACGAAACATTCTAGTATATCAAGTATAGCTTTTTCAATATTGCTAGTTTCTTGTGACAACTATATGCATGTTGTAGTTAGTAACCATATCTAGTCATAAGGATAAAATTTGGCTAGCTATTCAACAGTTTCTATGGGATTCTACAACTCATAATGTTGAACCCATTTTTTTCATGTTTGCTGTATTTAGCACTTCATCTTTGTCCCCAAGATTCCCCTTGGTAAGAGATGTATTATTCTTTTTACATGCTCCATGGCTCCTTATGAACCTAAAGGACAATAGGGAACTAAGAAAACATGCATATATTATTTGTATTCAGCGTGGCTATACAAACTTTGATGATAGGTTTGCAGAATGGTAAAAATTCAACTTTTTTGTACCTATTTCTTTTGGCAAAACAAAAAATAGTGAGTTAGAAGCAATCATATGTACTGATCACCAACCCATTGAATTTAACTAGGGAATTTATCTCAAGTCCTACAAAAATCCCTAATCTTATTTTTATACAAAAACACGAAAGAAATGACTGTTTTGATGAAAATGTACTGGTCCATCAACTTTGGAGGCTTGGTGTGACCAAAAGATGAGAAATTTTACAAGTCTCTTATTTTCTCCATGTGTAGTAGGCCTTGAACTATAACCTCATGAAAGGATTTTACAAAATGAGTGGATCTACTATGGTTTTGGAGGTTTTTTTCAAAACCCTGAAAGGACACTTTTATGTCCTGTTAGGTTACCAACCTAGTGTTAATATTGAACCGACATTCTCCGATAGAGTTCTATTGCATGATAAATGGGTAATTCCTAAGACTCATTTCCCGAATATTGAATTTGTGTTGACTCCCCCTTTCTTGGGAAATTTTTGTACTCGCTTTTATTGGAAAAGAGAAAAACTCAAACTTGTATCCTAAGAATTTACCAAAAGGAAAAGCAATAGACCCTTCAAGAATTCGCTAAAATCCTGTCTAGGAATGATTTTCCTTGTAATGTATGCATCGTATGACGTTTTATTGCATATGAAGAAATCAATACTCTGATTACCAAGTTCATTAATAATGGGTTTTCTAAAAAAGACCTCGTTGCGTGTATCTTCCATTCTCTAAAAACACACGATTGGACCTACCTTAAGTTTAACTTACAAAATTTGATAGATCTCGTTAAATCAAAATAAATTTAACTACTGTATCGCATGTCAGAAACACTTCTTGAGGTAGTAGGCCCCTATTGTTTGGCGTCTACTGCCTAATAGAATACGGTGCCTGGGTATGGGAGGGCACACACACACACACACACACACACACACACACACACACACACACACACACACACACACACACACACACACACACACACACACACACACACACACACACACACACACACACACATACACACACACACAAAATAACATGAGGTCTTGCAAACTGACTCTTCTATTAAAATTTACAAAAAGAAGCCAGGCTGATAAGTATTTTGGGATCCCCTTATCTACATCTCTATTAAACCACCTATTACATGATCACACAAACAACTGTCGTAGTAAAAGCATGTGTTTGAACGCTCTGCTAAAGATAGGATAAGTGTCACCAAGACTAACCCATACTCCCGGGTGCGTGGAGTACTGTTAAAATATCCTCTTAATAGATGACCATAACTACGATACAAAAAAATCTTATGAGGTGGAAGGAATTGGGCTAGCAGGTATAACCGCTCAGAAAAACCTGGCTTCAATGAATGTTCTATGAAATAATACTGTGGCCCTAGGCCCAGAGCCCCAGTTACCATCGCCAATCTGATATTGTTCCTAAAATGCTCACGACCGCAAAGGGTTACACGCGTCACTCGGTACTGATATGTCCACCATTTAGTCTGAGATACAGAGGTTCCTAATTGTGGAAATAAATGAAATTCATAACGGAGTAAAGTCACTCTCCGAGTAGATTCTCTTGACTGATAAAGATGAGCTGTTGCTATGGAAAAAACCAGTTCTTGACGGTCAGCCATATTATGATAGATACACCTGAGGGGCAAATAAGCTGGGTATAGTAACGCAGGAAAAGTTACTCCATACCAATACTATGGAATTTGGTCTGTAAAAATGTCATCTATCTTATAGAACCACCTTTTTACTTCAAAACAAAATTGGAAATAATAATTGATTACTTAAAATCTCTGTCTTGTGTAGAGTAGCTCACACCGGTAAGATCAGGGCATGGATAATTTACCCTAGTGGAGTACGGTATGACTTAAAAACTCAGTATAGATTCTGTAGCATGGATAACGGGTTGTGTATCATCAACCTGGGGGTTTGTTACAATATTCACATAATGGATTTCGGACCGTATATCGACCATAGGAGCGGTGTTTTATCTATTGCCAGGGTGTAGCTGAGAAGAAGGGGACTGGACCTTGCATGCAAACTTAATAAAAATCAGGGCATGGATAATTTACCCAAGTGGAGTACTGTATGACATAAAAACTCAGTATAGATTCTATAACATGGATAACGGGTTGTGTATTATCAACCGGGGGGTTTGATACAATATTCACATAATGGATTTCGGACCGTGTATCGACCATGGGAGCGGTGTTTTATCTATTTCCAGGGTGTAACTGAGAAGAAGGGGACTGGACCTTGCATTTAAACTTAATAAAAATCTCAGCTTTATACACAATAGTGTACTATGTAGCGTTTTAACTCTTCTCTCCATTTAGTAGTCGTGCTTCCTACAACACGCCACCGGATGTGGGCTAGGGTTTTGGTTGGCATGAGACAGTAGCAGCGAATGGTGTGTGTCACGGTCTGGAGCATCCGGATCTCTAGTTGATGACAATCCCTGAGTTAATGGCCCGTATGGGCAACCTCGAGTGGCGGAAGGCTGTCCGAGTCTGGCGTAGTGTCTTCTGATGGACATCAATAGATATAAAAGCCTCTTAAAGGTGAGTTTTCATACTCACTTAGCATTGTGCTTTGTATTCACTTGTGTGAGCATTTTGTACTGTGTGTGTTCGAAGCTATTTTACTACTGTATGCTCAACATGCCAAAAAATAATGGGAAGGACATCGTGGAGTTGTCTACGTCTCCTAATCTATAGGTCAAACAGAAAATATCTCTTACTCTAGAGACTGGAAATTGTTATTTTGAAGCTATGCTGAAAAAAGTTTTGAAAGGCCTTGAAAAACCAGTAATATAGATTTTTTTAAAAATGGAAAATTGTTCCGAAAACTGTTCTTACAGGTTTATCGGAGTAATTTTAGTGGGAGTACATGTCTGCTATGGGACATATAGGAAATTGTAACCCTCTTTGACTAATGGTGTTTGTTTTTGTAAAATAAACAAAAAAATAGATATATAACCTGGTTCTAGAAACTGACTCTTACTGTTAAGGGAAGAAGTGTGAATGGCTCTGTTAAACTAAGAACTACCTGGTTTTCTTTGAATGATGGTAGTAATATGTCTGGTTGCCGTAAAAAGTGCTGTAAATTTGGTTTTCTGAGAAAAAATCTGTAATTAAAAAAAAAAGAGAAAAATGGGGAGACTCCCAGGTATGAGGGAGTTTGGCTGCTGAGGAAAGAGGATTGTATGGTGCTTAAAGGAAAGGAATTGTATATATGGGTGATGATGTTATGTTCTATTAAAAAACTACTCAATAGATGTAATGTACTCTTGAAAGGGATACTGCAGATCGGAAAAAAACCAGAAATTCACAAAAAAAATGAGCCGTAATGATCTTATAAGGTTGGAAAGATATTTTGGTTTATTGTAATACTACATTGCTGTGGTCCTTTGAGTAAGAGGACAGTCCCTTGACTGATTCACTTTTTAGTTCTGGTACCTATTCTATTGAATCAGCTGTAGATTATTCTGAGGGCACTTAATACAGGTTTCGGAAATGGTGTCCTGTCGTCTGATATTTGGTTGGTAGTAAGTAGTATCTCATAACCACGTGTAGGAGTAAATTTTGGTTTTGCAAATTGACTTAACCGTTTTTACCATATTACATCACCTACTAGTAAGATCGAATTGTTTTTTAGAGCAGATGCCTATCTCACTGAATCGGCTAAAAGCTATTTTGTATTTACTTAGTACTAGCTTCTGATATGTTGCTCTTTCTCTAATTCTTTATAAAGCTAGGAGTGGCAATGCATACTGGATTGATTAAGAGTGGTAACACATACCGGATTGATTAAGCTGGTTCAAAGTTACCTGATCTTTTTCACATCACATACTATGAAGTTTAGTGATAGTGTTCGGTAACTTACCATTACTTCAACATAGTGACTGAGTTCTGAAGGTCTTGGTTGGTTTGAACCTCGACTATTCAATAGAATTTGCTTGTCATCATCTGCTGGCTTTCTAATGTCACTCAAGTATATATGAACTGATTCGTACCTAACATCTTGCAGTATATACAAAAAAGCTTCTAGAAGTTGGTTTTAAAGGCCTTGGTATTATAAGGAAAGTCATATAATTCCCTTTAGCTGATCTTTGCTGGTTAATCTTTTGTGGTATCTTTCTCGGACAAGGTCTGAGTCTGATCTAAGGGCTGACTCATCTAGGGCTTTATGATATAAAAAAAAATAGTTTATATCTGGCTTGGTCTACAATATGTCAAACATGACATGATAAGCATAGATATTTCTTGAGAAATAAAGTTTTTTTTTAAAAAAATGAAAAATAAAAAAAGGGAGTGAGCTCAGGTTTATAAATCTGTAAATTGTTAGAAGATTTTTTTGAAGATATCTCAAGGTGCTTATAAAAAGGGTTCTTGAAGTAGGATCTGTTCTAAAAGAGTGGTTTTTTTCTATACTTCAAACCACAAGGATGAGGTGGTCCTTAATGGAGCTATGATCTGGCTTGAGATTAACTATGCCTACCGATATAGAGTGAAATTCTCTCCTATCAGATTAAAAAAGAAGTTTTTCTTTTTCCTAAAAACTTAAGTGTAGCAAAGAAAGTTTTTTAAAAAAAGATAGATATATAAAATTGAGGAATAAACAGATACATAGCTGCTTTATAGGTGTTCACTTTCCTTTATCAGATTGGCAAAAATGCCAAAGAAAGGTTTTTTTAAAAATGAACAATATACTAGTTAAGAACTATGTGTTTTTTTAAAGGTGACATGGATAACAACTGGGATGCCCTGCATCACCTGCATATAGTCACGTGCTAACGAATAGTTTTCTTGTGGCTATGGATGCAGTGAGGGCTAGCTTCCTTGATTAAAATGTCCAGTTATTAACAAATGGTGGATCTCTTAGTGTGACGCAAAATTTTTCCCAGACCTTGGGGTTATGGATTCTTGACTTGTATTCTGTTATCTTCATTACGTTTGTACAAAATTTATTTTCAACTGCAAATAAATTATTGTGCAATGCCACTGTACTTTTCTAGAAGTGTTGTCTGTGAACAGTTAGTGTTCGTTTGCGTATATATATATATATATATATATATATATATATATATATATATATATATATATATATATATATATATATATATATATATATATATATATATATATATATATATATATATATATATATATATATATATATATATATATATATAGATTTAGGACTGCTACACACACAATAAACACAAAAGAGAGTTTAACTTGACAGCTTTTCTCTCTCAGACAATGACTCTAGAAACTTTCGCCTATGATTGTATAATGTTTATACTCTAATAGGCTGGGTTGCTATCACACAGTCTTTGTGGTTTTTTAACCTGACTGGTGATAAGGTTGCTAGCACTACCATTCCACTTTATAGTCATTTTTCTTACTTTACTTTAAGTACTATCAGTAACATAATCTATTACTTATGTTAACCAGGTCGTGGGAAAGCTCACTGCAAGAATGAAAGTCTGCACTGACCCAGAAAAAAGAGCTCTGATTTCAGAGAAATTACGTCTAGCTAAAGAAATAGAAAAGACCTTCCCTTGTATCTCTCATAGGACTAGGCATTATCTTCATAGGGATGTAAAATTCAAAAAGATGTAACTCTTTGTATTAGATCTTCAGGTCTTTACGCCTCTTCCTAGACTATGGAGTTCTAACTTATGATAAATTTTACAGATTTTCGCCCTTTCCTAAGGACTGGCTCTTCCTGTGGAACCCCTTTCCCTTGCTTCTCTTATTGTACTAAAATGTATACAAGATAGAGATGCTTCTGCCCTAATTTATGATGCTTCGAAGGAATCTAGTCTATCTCTTGTCCAAGTGATTTCATTTGACCTATGGGTTAAAGTACTAGCTCTCCTTGTAAAAAATAAATCTGATGGTATCAACCTTTTGATGGAATTTACTTCGAATCTGGCCGGACTTTCCAAAGCACATATTCAAGACTTAGCGTCTTTTTCTTCCAAAGACGCTAATATTCTTAGAAAATTTTGTGGGCTTAGTCCGATCTTTGTTACTGCTCCCTCTACGCCTATTGTCCCTCCACCAAATAGCCTCTTCTGTAGAGATGCAGCCGCTTTAGAAGTAGTAAAGGAATTTCAAAAAGACCTTTGTTCACTCAGTGAATCTTCGCTCTTGTACATGGTACCGAAAGTCTCTAGGGCCTTTCCTTTTTTACCGTCACGATAAGTTGAGGTAGAATCGTTGGGAGTAGAGCACAAGCTGTGGATGTTTCGGAATAAAGGATTTCTTGCACCCATATCCATGGAAACCTAGGTCTTCCTTGCCAACATGGCCCCTGCTACTATTGAGGAATGCAAACTTAAAGTTCTGAAAGGGATACAGCTCTTGGACAAAGGGGATCTGATCAAAGCTCCTTTCAATATGAGTTTCCTTGACGATAAAAAATGTAGTTCGTATACAGGGTTATATGGAAGAACTAAAGGAGTGATGACCTTGAGTAAAAGCAATGCTGATTACTACACCGAGATAGTGTGGAATGTGTTCAGGCCTTACCTTAAGTATGCTTGTATATTCTTAGACCCCAAAGCTTCTTGCGAGTCAAGCATAATCTGGTTTGACCATGCTATTTGGTATGCCCTCAACAATCTGCCTAGTATCTTTCCTGATAAAGCTGAAGAATTTCACCTTTCCCTCTTTTTCTCTTGGCTTGGTGGACAAGCGAAGGATCTGGTCTTAGCTCAAATTGCCTTTATTCAGTATAGATCAATTATGCGTGACACACTTGAAGAGCTTGGATTTGATGGATGTGGGACTCTGCTAACCACTTATGGCGGCTTTAAAGGTATCAAAAGTATAGTTGGCCAAATTAAACCGAATATTGAAGAGGATGAATCTCAAGTTTCCAAACGTCCTAATACTCTTGTCTCTCCGGTGGCGTCTTACACCTCTTTCTTAACTCCCTCCTCGAATGAATCTGTGTTTGGAAGAGGGAGAGGTAGAAGTTATGGGAGAGGTAAGGGAAGAAACCTACCAGTCAGAAACCTTTTGGATATGTAATATGCAGGATCGAAGGATTGCTTGCAGAAGACGTTACCTACCTCCACAGGAAGAAGTGTGTAACAGGATTTTCTCACATGGCTTGTTTACAAGCAAAATTTTGGATTTCTTTACTCCCCAAGCTGCCGTTGCAGAATGTTTTGGACATATTTTTGGGTCGAATTTATTACTAAAGGATGTGATGATTGGTTGTAAATACTCGCCGCCTATTAAGAATCTTTTTTATTCCAATGAGTTTCTCCATAATAATGAGATACCTATATGCTCGTGTCATCTATTTCAAAAATTCTGTAAAAACTTCACTGATCTTGGTTCACACGTTTGCACATCTAACTTAGAAATCATTTCGGATCCTCAAGTAAGGGGTCTCTTGAGTAATGGCTTGAATCATATTCCTCCCTTTCCACTAAATCCTCAAAGTGCCTTATCAACACTACTTGAATGCCTGGCCGACTTGGCCTTAAAACTCCAACTGGAGGAGGAAGTTCACTTCCAACTTACATTAACTCTCAAAAGATTTTTTTGGAAAAAGATTAGTCTTTTACCACAAGTATGGCTAAGCACTGATACTACCTGGCTTACGCCAAAGATAAAGACCTCTATCTATGATATTAAAAAGAAATGGCTCATTATTGGCCTTGATAAAGCCTCAAACACTGCATCCTTTATACGTAAAAAATTGCCTTTTGAGGCTGCCAGTTCTAGACTTAATAGTAATGATTTTCTTAAACTTAATTACTCTCCGCTTTGCGTAGCTATAACATTAAACAATGAATTATCAGGACTCGGTTATAGTCCTGAATCTCTAAAAATTCCTGTACTCTTCCCAACATATAAGAATCATAAGCATAAATTTAGATGGATTTCTGATGCTTCAAAAAGCCTGTTCTCTTGTGTTACGAATGATATCACCCACTGCTTAAATTTTATCCTACTAGAAATAAAAAATATCTGTGCCATCAAACACAGAGATATAAAGAGATTCAAAAATGTAGATTATTGCCCTTTTTGGGTCATTAAAAATGCAGCTGAGGTATTTATCAACCTCCCAGAAAGCATTACTCTATCTTCACGGCTGACATAACTCAATGCTATGAAAATATCCCTTTAGATGGGCCGTTTGGGCTAATTTATACCTTATCATGTCTTATAAAGATTGCCTTCGCCCACAGAAAGGAACTTGGGTATACATGCATCTCACAAAAAGGGAATAAAGGATGGGTAAAAAAATCAAATAAATCTGCACCTTTCATCTTTAAAGAGGAAGATCTATATAATTATATCTTTTGGCTATTGAATAACAGCTGTATCCAATTAGGTATTACCTGCTACAAACAAACTCTAGGGATCCCAATGGGTTTTGCATGCTCTCCGATTATGTGTAATCTTTATCTCTGTTACTTCAAATATCAATGGCTCCTAAAAATATTAAATAACCCAGCAAGTAATTCGTTACTCACACACTTTGCACATTCATACAGATTTATGGATGACTTATGTAATCAACAACCCCATATTTGAGATTACTCTTAAAGATATTTATCCACCTTGCTTAAGTATTGAACCTACTTTCTCTGAGAGAGTACTATGGCAGGATAAATGGATAATTTCTAGAACACACTTCCTAAATATTGAGTTTACGTTAACTTCCCCATTTTTGGGAAAATTTTATACTCGTTTTTTTTTGGAAAAGAGAAAAGCTTAAGCTTGTGTCCTCTGAGTTTACGAAGAAAAAAAGCAATAGACCGTACAAAAATTCTCTACACACTTGTCTAGGAATGCTTTTTCTTATAATGTATGCCTCTTCTGACTGTTTTAGAGCATATGAAGAGATCGAAACTTTAATTACCAAGTTCATTAAGAACGGGTTCACAAAAAAGACCTTGTTGCATGCATCTGCCACTCCTTATAAAAACACAAATGGACATACCTTACGTTTGACTTACAAAATCTGCTAAGTCTACTTAAATCAGAATGAATCTAACCTCAGCATAGCTTGTTGTAAAATTATACAAACACTTCTTGAGGTAGTAGGCCCCTAATCTATGGGGTCTACAACCTCATAGGATACGGTGCCTGGGAATGGGTGGGCACACACACACACACACACACACACACACACACACACACACACACACACACACACACACACACACACACACACACACACACACACACACACACACACACACACACACACACACACACACACACACACACACACAAAATAACATGAGGTCTTGCAAACTGACTCTTCTATTAAAATTTACAAAAAGAAGCCGGGCTGATAAGTATTTTGGGATCCCCTCATCTACATCTCTATTAAACCACCCATTACATGATCACACAAACAGCTGTCGTAGTAAAAGCATGTGTTTGGACGCTCTACTAAAGGCCGGATACGTGTCACCAAGACTAACCCATACTCCCGGGTGCGTGGAGTACTGTTAAAATATCCTCTTAATAGATGACCATAACTACGATACAAAAAAATCTTATGAGGTGGAAGGAATTGGGCTAGCAGGTATAACCGCTCAGAAAAACCTGGCGTCAATGAATGTTCTATGAAATGATACTGTGGCCCTAGGCCCAGAGCCTCAATTACCATCGCCAATCTGATATTGTTCCTAAAAGGCTCACGACCCCAAAGGGTTACACGCGTCACTCGGTACTGATATGTCCACCATTTAGTCTGAGATACAGAGGTTCCTAATTGTGGAAATAAAAAAAGTTCATAACGGAGTAAAGTCGCTCTCCGAGTAGATTCTCTTGACTGATAAAGATGAGCTGTTGCTATGGAAAAAACCAGTTCTTGACGGTCAGCCATATTATGATAGATACACCTGAGGGGCAAATAAGCTGGGTATAGTAACGTAGGAAAAGTTACTCCATACCAATACTATGGACTTTGGTGTGTAAAAATGTCATCTATCTTATAGAACCACCTTTTTACTTCAAAACAAAATTGGAAATAATAATTGATTACTTAAAATCTCTGTCCTTGTGTAGATTAACTCACATCGGTAAGATCAGGGCATGTATAATTTACCCTAGTGGAGTACGGTATGACTTAAAAACTCAGTATAGATTCTGTAGCATGGATAACGGGTTGTGTATCATCAACCTGGTGGTTTGTTACAATATTCACATAATGGATTTCGGACCGTATATCGACCATAGGAGCGGTGTTTTATCTATTGCCAGGGTGTAACTGAGAAGAATGGGACTGGACCTTGCATGTAAACTTAATAAAAATCAGGGCATGGATAATTTACCCAAGTGGAGTACTGTATGACATAAAAACTCAGTATAGATTCTGTAGCATGGATAACGGGTTGTGTATTATCAACCGGGGGGTTTGATACATTATTCACATAATGGATTTCGAACCGTGTATTGACCATGGGAGTGGTGTTTTATCTATTGCCAGGGTGTAACTGAGAAGAAGGGGGCTGGACCTTGCATTTAAACTTAATAAAAATCTCAGCTTTATACACAATAGTGTACTATGTAGCGTTTTAACTCTTCTCTCCATTTAGTAGTCGTGCTTCTTGCAGCACACCACCGCATGTAGGCTAGGGTTTAGTTGGCATGACACAGTAGCAGCGAATGGTGTGTGTCACGGTCTGGAGCATCCGTATCTCTAGCTGATGACAATCCCTGAGTTAATGGCCCGTATGGGCAACCTCGAGTGGCGGAAGCCTGTTCGAGTCTGGCGTAGTGTCTTCTGATGGACATCAACAGATATAAAAGTCTCTTAAAGGTGAGTTTTCATACTCACTTAGCATTGTGCTTTGTATTCACTTGTGTGAGCATCCTATACTATGTGTGTTAGAAGCTATTTTACTACTGTATGCTCAACATGCCAAAAAAGAATGGGAAGGACATCGTGGAGGCATCTGCGTCTCCTAATCTACAGGTCAAACAGAAAATATCTCTTACTCTAGAGACTGGCAATTGTTATTTTGAAGCTATGCTGAAAAAAGTTTTGAAAGGCCTTGAAAAACCAGTAATATAGATTTTTCAAAAAATGGAAATTTTTCCGAAAACTGTTCTTACAGGTTTATGGGAGTAATTTTAGTGGGAGTACATGTCTGCTATGGGACATATAGGAAATTGTAACCCTCTTTGACTAATGGTGTTTGTTTTTGTAAAATAAACAAAAAAATAGATATATAACCTGGTTCTGGAAACTGACTCTTACTGTTAAGGGAAGAAGTGTGAATGGCTCTGTTAAACTAAGAACTACCTGGTTTTCTTTGAATGATGGTAGTAATATGTCTGGTTGCCGTAAAAAGTGCTGTAAATTTGGTGTTCTGAGAAAAAATCTGTAATTAAAAAAAAAAGAGAAAAATGGGGAGACTGCCAGGTATGAGGTAGTTTGGCTGCTGAGGAAAGAGGATTGTATGGTGGTTAAAGGAAAGGAATTGTATATATGGGTGATGATGTTATGTTCTATTAAAAAACTACTCAATAGATGTAATGTACTCTTGAAAGGGATACTGCAGATCGGAAAAAAACCAGAAATTCACAAAAAAAATGAGCCGTAATGATCTTATAAGGTTGGAAAGATATTTTGGTTTATTGTAATACTACATTGCTGAGGTCCTTTGAGTAAGAGGACAGTCCCTTGACTGATTCTCTTTTTAGTTCTGGTACCTATTCTATTGAATCAGCTGTAGATTATTCTGAGAGCACTTAATACAGGTTTCGGAAATGGTGTCCTGTCGTCTGATATTTGGTTGGTAGTAAGTAGTATCTCATAACCACGTGTAGGAGTAAATTTTGGTTTTGCAAATTGACTTAACCGTTTTTACCATATTACATCACCTACTAGTAAGATCGAATTGTTTTTTAGAGCAGATGCCTATCTCACTGAATCGGCTAAAAGCTATTTTGTATTTACTTAGTACTAGCTTCTGATATGTTGCTCTTTCTCTAATTCTTTATAAATCTAAGAGTGGCAACGCATACTGGATTGTCTATAGAGCTAAAGAGTGGAAACACATACCGGATTGATTAAGCTGGTTTCAAAGTTACCTGATCGTTTTTACATCACATACTATGAAGTTTAGTGATAGTGTTCGGTGACTTACCATTACTTAAACATAGTGACTGAGTTCTGAAGGTCTTGGTTGGTTTGAACCTCGACTATTCAATAGAATTTGCTTGTCATCATCTGCTGGCTTTATAATTTCACTGAAGTATATGTGAACTGATTCGTACCTAACATCTTGCAGTATATACAAAAAGCTTCTAGAAGTTGGTTTTAAAGGCCTTGGTATTATAAGGAAAGTCATATAATTCCCTTTAGCTGATCTTTGCTGGTTAATATTTTGTGGTATCTTTCTCGGACAAGGTCTGAGTCTGATCTAAGGGCTGACTCATCTAGGGCTTTATGATATATAAAAAAAACAGTTTATATCTGGCTTGGGCTACAATATGTCAGACATGACATGATAAGCATAGATATTTCTTGAGAAATAAAGTTTTTTTAAAAAATAAAAAATAAAAAAAAGGGAGTGAGCTCAAGTTAAAAAATCTTAAATTCTTAGAAGATTTTTGTGAAGATATCTCAGGGTGCTTATAAAAAGGGTTCTTGAAGTAGGATCTGTTCTAAAAGAGTGTTTTGTTTCTATACTTCAAACCACAAGGATGAGGTGGTCCTTAATGGAGCTATGATCTGGCTTGAGATTAACTATCCCTATCGATATAGAGTGAAATTCTCTCCTATCAGATTAAAAAAGAAGTTTTTCTTTTTCCTAAAAACTTAAGTGTAGGAAAGAAAGTTTTTTTTTAAAAATATATATATATAAAATTGAGGAATAAACAGATACCTAACTGCTTTATAGGTGTTCACTTTCCTTTATCAGATTGGCAAAAATGCCAAAGAAAGGTTTTTTCAAAAATGAACAATATACTAGTTAAGAACTACGTGTTTTTTTAAAGGTGACATGGATAACAACTGGGATACCCTGCATCACCTGCGTACAGTCACGTGCTAACGAATAGTTTTCTTGTGGCTATGGGTGCAGGTGAGGGCTACCTTCCTTGATTAAAATGTCCAGTTCTTAACGAATGGTGGATCTCTTAGTGTGACGCAAAATTTTTCCCAGACCTTGGGGTTATGGATTCTTGAGTTGTAGAAATGTTGTCTGTGAATAATTAGTGTTCATTTGCGTATATATATATATATATATATATATATATATATATATAGATTTAGAACTGCTACACACACACACACACACACACACACACACACACACACACACACACACACACACACACACACACACACACACACACACACACACACACACACACACACGAGTTATTTCACTTGACTCGGCTCTTAAATTGGACAAAATAAAGCATGGTGTTTTTTTTTAAAATAAACAGGATCCCTTTATCTACATCTCAATTAAGCCGTCCATTACATGATCACACAAACAACTATCACCGTAAAAACAGGTGTTTGGACCTTCGGCTAAAGGTAGGATACGAGTTGCCAAGACTACCCCATACTCCCGGGTGCATGGTGTACACACACACACACACAGACACACACACACACACACACACACACACACACACACACACACACACACACACACACACACACACACACACACACAAACTTACATGATGTCTTTCACTTAACTCATCTCTTAATTTGACAAAAAAAGCCTGCTGATAAGTATTTCGGGATCCATTCATCTACATCTCTATCAAGCCGCCCATTACATGATCACACAAACAACTGTTGCAATAAAATCATGTGTTTGGACACTCAGATAAAGGTAAGATACGAGTCGCCAAGACTACCCCATACTCTCGGGTGTGTGGTGTACTGTTAAAATATCCTCTTAGGGGATGACCATAACTACGATACAAAAAAATCTTATGAGGTGGAAGGAACTGGGCTAGCATGTATAAACATTGAGAAAAACCTGGCTTCAGTGAATGTTCTATGTAATAATAGTGTGCCCCTAGGCCCAGAGCCTCAATTACCATCGCCAATCTGATATTGTTCCTAAAATGCTCGCGACCCCAAAGGGTCACATGCGTCACTCGGTCGTGATATGTCCACCATTTAGTTTGAGATACAGAGGTTCCTAATTGTGGAAATAGATGAAGCTCATAACGGAGTAAAATCGATCTCTGAGTAGATTCACTTGACTGATGAAGATGAGCTGTTGCTATGGAAAAAACCAGTTCTTGACGGTAAGCCATATTAGGAGAGATACACCTGAGGAGCAAATAAGCTGGATATGTTAACTTGGGAAAAGTTACTCCATACCAATACTATGGACTTGTTTGTGTAAAAATGTCATCTATATTTTATAGAACCACCTTTTGACTTCGAGACAAATTGGAAATAATAAATGGTTACTTAAAATCATCGTCTCTCTGTAGAGTAACTCACACTGTTAAGATCGGGGCATGGATACTTTACCCTAGTGGAGTAATGTATGGCATAAAACTCATTGTAGGTTCTGTAGTATGGATAACGGTTGTGTATCACCAACGTGGGTTTTGGTACAATAATCACGTAATGGATTATGAACCGTGTATCGACCATGTGAGCTGTGTTTTATCAGTTGCCAGGGTGTAACTGGGGATAAGGGGGACTGGACCTTGCATTTAACTTAAAAAAAATCTCAGTTTTATAGACAATAGAGCTTTATACACAATAGAGTACTGTGTAGCGTTTAAACTCTTCTCTCCATTTAGTAGTCGTGCTTCCTGCTGCACGCTACCGCATGTGGGCTAGGGTTTGGTCGACAGGTGAAAGTGGCAGCGAATGTGGTGCGACGTTGTCTGGAACATCGGGATCTCTAGCTGAGGACAATCCCTGAGTATATGGCCGTATGGGCGACCTCGAGTGGCGGAATCCTGTCCGAGTTTGGCGTATCTTCTTCCGATGGACATCAACAAAATAAAAGCCTCTTAAAGGTGAGTACTCATACTCACTTAGCATCGTGCTTTGTATTCACTTGTGTGTGCACTCTATACTGTGTGAGTTAGAAGCTATTATACTACTATGTGCTCAACATGCCGAAAATGAATGGGAAGGAGATCGTGGAGGCTTCTGCGTCTCCTAATCTACAGGTCAAACAAAAAATCTTTGCTCTAGAGACTGTCAATTGATATTGTGAAGCTATGCTGCTGAAAAAGTTTTGAAAGGCTTGGAAAAACCAGTAATTTAGACATTTTTTTATAGGAAACCTGTTCCGAAAACTGTTGTTATTGGTTTATGGGAGAAATGTGAGTGGGAGTATATGTCTGATTTGGACAGATGGGAAGTTGTGATTCTCTTTGACTAATGGTGTATGTTTTCGTAAAATAACCGAAAAAAAAAAATAACCTGGTTCTGGAAACCGACTCTTGCTGGTCATGAGAAGAAGTGTGAATGGCTCATTTAAAACTAAGAACTACCTAGTTTTTTTGAATGATGGAAGTAATACTTCTGGTTTCCATAAAATGTGCTGTAAAACTGGTTTTTTGAGGAAAAATTTGTCCAATTTTTTTTTTCTAAAAAAGGGGAGACTGCCAGGTATGAAGGATTATGGTTGCAGTAAAACGAGGATGGTGTGGTACTTAAACGAAAGGGTTTGTATGTATGGGTGATGATGTTATGTTCTGTAAAAAGCTACTCAATAGATGTAATGTACTCTTGAAAGAGATACTACAGATCCAAAAAAAAACCAGAATTTCAAAAAAAAAAGAGCTGTAATGATCTTATAAGATTTGAAAGATATTTTGGTTTGTTGTAACACTACATTGCTGAGGTACTTTTTGAGTAAGAAGACCAGACCCAACACTGATTCATTTTCTGGTTCTGGTGCCTATTCTATTGAATCGGCTAAAGATTATTCTGAGGTCACTGAATACAGGTTTCAGAAATGTTGACCTGTCTTCTGATATTATGTAGGTAGTGTGTGGCATCACATACCCATTGTAGCAGTAAATATTGTTTTTGCAAATTGACTCGACTTTTTTTTACCATATTACATCACCTACTAGTAAGATTGATTTGTTTTTTAAAGCAGATGCCTATCTTATTGAATCGGCTAAAAGTTATTTTTATTTGCTGAGTACTGGCTTCTGATATGTTGCCCTTTCTTTGATATTTATAGAGATAGAGTGGCATCACATACCGGATTGAGGTAGAAAAAAGCTGGTTTTTCAAATTTACTTGATCTTTTTTACATCACATGCTATGAAGATTAGTGATAGTTTCTGGTGACTTATCATTGATTCAACATAGTGACGGATTTCTTATGTCATGGTTGGTTTGACCCTCGGTATTCAATAATATATTCTTGGTCCTTATTGATCGCTTCTTATTTCACTCAATATATATGAACTGATTTCACTACCATCTTGCAGTATATACAAAAC